>NW_026536299.1:0-47098 GCF_028551555.1 Melozone crissalis | reverse complement strand
GGACAACTTTCTTTCTCTTCTTGCAAAACACTCGGCAGACCTGCGTGCAGCCTCTAGAACACGATGGGAGATGTTTTCTGTGCTGGCACAGTTTCTCCTTGCCAGACAGAGTGGAAAAGCTTTTTGCTAAGATGTAGACGAGAAGAGAGGCTAAAGACGAAGGTACGGTGCTCTGTAGAGCTAAGCACCGCTCCCGGACCTCTTTCGGCAGAAGGCGCACACCGCAGAGCACTGGGAGCAGCAGAATCGTCTTTGCGCGAAGAAGCAGCTTCTTCGTCTCCGGGAGCCGGAGAGAGCGGCAGCTTCGCAAAGGTGAAGAAACAAGCTGTACAACTTTGCGATTGTGTGCGCAGCTTGCCAACTGAGAGAAAACAGTACCTGACCACTCTCCTGCCTTTTCTATTCACATGAACATTCGATTGGAAGCTGTTTTGGACAACTTTCTTTCTCTTCTTGCAAAACACTCGCAGACCTGCGTGCAGCCTCTAGAACACGATGGGAGATGTTTTCTGTGCTGGCACAGTTTCTCCTTGCCAGACAGAGTGGAAAAGCTTTTTGCTAAGATGTAGACGAGAAGAGAGGCTAAAGACGAAGGTACGGTGCTCTGCAGAGCTAAGCACCGCTCCCGGGCCTCTTTCGGCAGAAGGCGCACACCGCAGAGCACTGTGAGCGGCAGAATCGTCTTTGCGCGAAGAAGCAGCTTCTTCGTCTCCGGGAGCCGGAGAGAGCGGCAACTTGGCAAAGGTGATGAAACAAGCTGTACAACACTGCTATTGTGTGCGCAGCTTGCCAACTGAGAGAAAACAGTACCTGACCACTCTCCTGCCTTTTCTATTCAGATGAACATTCGATTGCAAGCTGTTTTGGACAACTTTCTTTCTCTTCTTGCAAACACTCGGCAGACCTCCGTGCAGCCTCTAGAACACGATGGGAGATGTTTTCTGTGCTGGCACAGTTTCTCCTTGCCAGACAGAGTGGAAAAGCTTTTTGCTAAGATGTAGACGAGAAGAGAGGCTAAAGACGAAGGTACGGTGCTCTGCAGAGCTAAGCACCGCTCCCTGGCGTCTTTCGGCAGAAGGCGCACACCGCAGAGCACTGTGAGCGGCAGAATCGTCTTTGCGCGAAGAAGCAGCTTCTTCGTCTCCGGGAGCCGGAGAGAGCGGCAACTTGGCAAAGGTGATGAAACAAGCTGTACAACACTGCGATTGTGTGCGCAGCTTGCCAAGTGAGAGAAAACAGTACCTGACCACTCTCCTGCCTTTTCTATTCACATGAACATTCGATTGCAAGCTGTTTTGGACAACTTTCTTTCTCTTCTTGCAAAACACTCGGCAGACCTGCGTGCAGCCTCTAGAACACGATGGGAGATGTTTTCTGTGCTGGCACAGTTTCTCCTTGCCAGACAGAGTGGAAAAGCTTTTTGCTAAGATGTAGACGAGAAGAGAGGCTAAAGACGAAGGTACGGTGCTCTGCAGAGCTAAGCACCGCTCCCTGGCGTCTTTCGGCAGAAGGCGCACACCGCAGAGCACTGTGAGCGGCAGAATCGTCTTTGCGCGAAGAAGCAGCTTCTTCGTCTCCGGGAGCCGGAGAGAGCGGCAACTTGGCAAAGGTGATGAAACAAGCTGTACAACACTGCGATTGTGTGCGCAGCTTGCCAACTGAGAGAAAACAGTACCTGACCACTCTCCTGCCTTATGTAATCACATGAACATTCGATTGCAAGCTGTTTTGGACAACTTTCTTTCTCTTCTTGCAAAACACTCGGCAGACCTCCGTGCAGCCTCTAGAACACGATGGGAGATGTTTTCTGTGCTGGCACAGTTTCTCCTTGCCAGACAGAGTGGAAAAGCTTTTTGCTAAGATGTAGACGAGAAGAGAGGCTAAAGACGAAGGTACGGTGCTCTGCAGAGCTAAGCACCGCTCCCGGGCCTCTTTCGGCAGAAGGCGCACACCGCAGAGCACTGTGAGCGGCAGAATCGTCTTTGCGCGAAGAAGCAGCTTCTTCGTCTCCGGGAGCCGGAGAGAGCGGCAACTTCGCAAAGGTGATGAAACAAGCTGTACAACACTGCGATTGTGTGCGCAGCGTGCCAACTGAGAGAAAACAGTTCCTGACCACTCTCCTGCCTTTTCTATTCAGATGAACATTCGATTGCAAGCTGTTTTGGACAACTTTCTTTCTCTTCTTGCAAAACACTCGGCAGACCTGCGTGCAGCCTCTAGAACACGATGGGAGATGTTTTCTGTGCTGGCACAGTTTCTCATTGCCAGACAGAGTGGAAAAGCTTTTTGCTAAGATGTAGACGAGAAGAGAGGCTAAAGACGAAGGTACGGTGCTCTGCAGAGCTAAGCACCGCTCCCGGGCGTCTTTCGGCAGAAGGCGCACACAGCAGAGCACTGTGAGCGGCAGAATCGTCTTTGCGCGAAGAAGCAGCTTCTTCGTCTCCGGGAGCCGGAGAGAGCGGCAACTTCGCAAAGGTGATGAAACAAGCTGTACAACACTGCGATTGTGTGCGCAGCTTGCCAACTGAGAGAAAACAGTACCTGACCACTCTCCTGCCTTTTCTATTCACATGAACATTCGATTGCAAGCTGTTTTGGACAACTTTCTTTCTCTTCTTGCAAAACACTCGGCAGATCTCCGTGTAGCCTCTAGAACACGATGGGAGATGTTTTCTGTGCTGGCAAAGTTTCTCCTTGCCAGACAGAGTGGAAAAGCTTTTTGCTAAGATGTAGACGAGAAGAGAGGCTAAAGACGAAGGTACGGTGCTCTGCAGAGCTAAGCACCGCTCCCGGGCGTCTTTCGGCAGAAGGCGCACACCGCAGAGCACTGTGAGCGGCAGAATCGTCTTTGCGCGAAGAAGCAGCTTCTTCGTCTCCGGGAGCCGGAGAGAGCGGCAACTTGGCAAAGGTGATGAAACAAGCTGTACAACACTGCGATTGTGTGCGCAGCTTGCCAACTGAGAGAAAACAGTTCCTGACCACTCTCCTGCCTTTTCTATTCACATGAACATTCGATTGCAAGCTGTTTTGGACAACTTTCTTTCTCTTCTTGCAAAACACTCGGCAGACCTCCGTGCAGCCTCTAGAACACGATGGGAGATTTTTCTGTGCTGGCACAGTTTCTCCTTGCCAGACAGAGTGGAAAAGCTTTTTGCTAAGATGTAGACGAGAAGAGAGGCTAAAGATGCAGGTATGGTGCTCTGCAGAGCTAAGCACAGCTCCCGGGGCTCTTTCGGCAGAAGGCGCACACCGCAGAGCACTGTGAGCGGCAGAATCGTCTTTGCGCGAAGAAGCAGCTTCTTCGTCTCCGGGAGCCGGAGAGAGCGGCAACTTCGCAAAGGTGATGAAACAAGCTGTACAACACTGCGATTGTGTGGGCAGCTTGCCAACTGAGAGAAAACAGTACCTGACCACTCTCCTGCCTTTTCTATTCACATGAACATTCGATTGCAAGCTGTTTTGGACAACTTTCTTTCTCTTCTTGCAAAACACTCGGCAGACCTGCGTGCAGCCTCTAGAACACGATGGGAGATGTTTTCTGTGCTGGCACAGTTTCTCCTTGCCAGACAGAGTGGAAAAGCTTTTTGCTAAGATGTAGACGAGAAGAGAGGCTAAAGAAGCAGGTACGGTGCTTCTCAGAGCTAAGCACCGCTCCCGGGCGTCTTTCGGCAGAAGGCGCACACCGCAGAGCACTGTGAGCGGCAGAATCGTCTTTGCGCGAAGAAGCAGCTTCTTCGTCTCCGGGAGCCGGAGAGAGCGGCAACTTCGCAAAGGTGATGAAACAAGCTGTACAACACTGCGATTGTGTGCGCAGCTTGCCAACTGAGAGAAAACAGTACCTGACCACTCTCCTGCCTTATGTAATCACATGAACATTCGATTGCAAGCTGTTTTGGACAACTTTCTTTCTCTTCTTGCAAAACACTCGGCAGACCTCCGTGCAGCCTCTAGAACACGATGGGAGATGTTTTCTGTGCTGGCAAAGTTTCTCCTTGCCAGACAGAGTGGAAAAGCTTTTTGCTAAGATGTAGACGAGAAGAGAGGCTAAAGACGAAGGTACGGTGCTCTGCAGAGCTAAGCACCGCTCCCGGGCGTCTTTCGGCAGAAGGCGCACACCGCAGAGCACTGTGAGCGGCAGAATCGTCTTTGCGCGAAGAAGCAGCTTCTTCGTCTCCGGGAGCCGGAGAGAGCGGCAACTTCGCAAAGGTGATGAAACAAGCTGTACAACACTGCGATTGTGTGCGCAGCTTGCCAACTGAGAGAAAACAGTACCTGACCACTCTCCTGCCTTTTCTATTCACATGAACATTCGATTGCAAGCTGTTTTGGACAACTTTCTTTCTCTTCTTGCAAAACACTCGGCAGAGCTCCGGGAAGCCTCTAGAACACGATGGGAGATGTTTTCTGTGCTGGCACAGTTTCTCCTTGCCAGACAGAGTGGAAAAGCTTTTTGCTAAGATGTAGACGAGAAGAGAGGCTAAAGACGAAGGTACGGTGCTCTGCAGAGCTAAGCACCGCTCCCGGGCGTCTTTCGGCAGAAGGCGCACACAGCAGAGCACTGTGAGCGGCAGAATCGTCTTTGCGCGAAGAAGCAGCTTCTTCGTCTCCGGGAGCCGGAGAGAGCGGCAACTTGGCAAAGGTGATGAAACAAGCTGTACAACACTGCGATTGTGTGCGCAGCTTGCCAACTGAGAGAAAACAGTACCTGACCACTCTCCTGCCTTTTCTATTCACATGAACATTCGATTGCAAGCTGTTTTGGACAACTTTCTTTCTCTTCTTGCAAAACACTCGGCAGATCTCCGTGCAGCCTCTAGAACACGATGGGAGATGTTTTCTGTGCTGGCACAGTTTCTCCTTGCCAGACAGAGTGGAAAAGCTTTTTGCTAAGATGTAGACGAGAAGAGAGGCTAAAGAAGCAGGTACGGTTCTTCTCAGAGCTAAGCACCGCTCCCGGGGCTCTTTCGGCAGAAGGCGCACACCGCAGAGCACTGTGAGCGGCAGAATCGTCTTTGCGCGAAGAAGCAGCTTCTTCGTCTCCGGGAGCCGGAGAGAGCGGCAACTTCGCAAAGGTGATGAAACAAGCTGTACAACACTGCGATTGTGTGCGCAGCTTGCCAACTGAGAGAAAACAGTACCTGACCACTCTCCTGCCTTTTCTATTCACATGAACATTCGATTGCAAGCTGTTTTGGACAACTTTCTTTCTCTTCTTGCAAAACACTCGGCAGACCTCCGTGCAGCCTCTAGAACACGATGGGAGATGTTTTCTGTGCTGGCACAGTTTCTCCTTGCCAGACAGAGTGGAAAAGCTTTTTGCTAAGATGTAGACGAGAAGAGAGGCTAAAGACGAAGGTACGGTGCTCTGCAGAGCTAAGCACCGCTCCCGGACCTCTTTCGGCAGAAGGCGCACACAGCAGAGCACTGTGAGCGGCAGAATCGTCTTTGCGCGAAGAAGCAGCTTCTTCGTCTCCGGGAGCCGGAGAGAGCGGCAACTTGGCAAAGGTGATGAAACAAGCTGTACAACACTGCGATTGTGTGCGCAGCTTGCCAAGTGAGAGAAAACAGTACCTGACCACTCTCCTGCCTTTTCTATTCAGATGAACATTCGATTGGAAGCTGTTTGGGACAACTTTCTTTCTCTTCTTGCAAAACACTCGGCAGACCTCCGTGCAGCCTCTAGAACACGATGGGAGATGTTTTCTGTGCTGGCACAGTTTCTCCTTGCCAGACAGAGTGGAAAAGCTTTTTGCTAAGATGTAGACGAGAAGAGAGGCTAAAGATGCAGGTATGGTGCTCTGCAGAGCTAAGCACAGCTCCCGGGGCTCTTTCGGCAGAAGGCGCACACCGCAGAGCACTGTGAGCGGCAGAATCGTCTTTGCGCGAAGAAGCAGCTTCTTCGTCTCCGGGAGCCGGAGAGAGCGGCAACTTCGCAAAGGTGATGAAACAAGCTGTACAACACTGCGATTGTGTGCGCAGCTTGCCAACTGAGAGAAAACAGTACCTGACCACTCTCCTGCCTTTTCTATTCACATGAACATTCGATTGCAAGCTGTTTTGGACAACTTTCTTTCTCTTCTTGCAAAACACTCGGCAGACCTGCGTGCAGCCTCTAGAACACGATGGGAGATGTTTTCTGTGCTGGCACAGTTTCTCCTTGCCAGACAGAGTGGAAAAGCTTTTTGCTAAGATGTAGACGAGAAGAGAGGCTAAAGACGAAGGTACGGTGCTCTGCAGAGCTAAGCACCGCTCCCGGGCGTCTTTCGGCAGAAGGCGCACACAGCAGAGCACTGTGAGCGGCAGAATCGTCTTTGCGCGAAGAAGCAGCTTCTTCGTCTCCGGGAGCCGGAGAGAGCGGCAACTTCGCAAAGGTGATGAAACAAGCTGTACAACACTGCGATTGTGTGCGCAGCTTGCCAACTGAGAGAAAACAGTACCTGACCACTCTCCTGCCTTATGTAATCACATGAACATTCGATTGCAAGCTGTTTTGGACAACTTTCTTTCTCTTCTTGCAAAACACTCGGCAGATCTCCGTGTAGCCTCTAGAACACGATGGGAGATGTTTTCTGTGCTGGCAAAGTTTCTCCTTGCCAGACAGAGTGGAAAAGCTTTTTGCTAAGATGTAGACGAGAAGAGAGGCTAAAGACGAAGGTACGGTGCTCTGCA
The DNA here is from genome assembly GCF_028551555.1 of Melozone crissalis. Lineage (NCBI taxonomy): Eukaryota > Metazoa > Chordata > Aves > Passeriformes > Passerellidae > Melozone > Melozone crissalis. The sequence continues at coordinate 40,429 of NW_026536299.1, read as the reverse complement.
GAGCTAAGCACCGCTCCCGGGCGTCTTTCGGCAAGAGGCGCACACCGCAGAGCACAGTGAGCGGCAGAATCGTCTTTGCGCGAAGAAGCAGCTTCTTCGTCTCCGGGAGCCGGAGAGAGCGGCAACTTCGCAAAGGTGATGAAACAAGCTGTACAACACTGCGATTGTGTGCGCAGCTTGCCAACTGAGAGAAAACAGTTCCTGACCACTCTCCTGCCTTTTCTATTCACATGAACATTCGATTGCAAGCTGTTTTGGACAACTTTCTTTCTCTTCTTGCAAAACACTCGGCAGACCTGCGTGCAGCCTCTAGAACACGATGGGAGATGTTTTCTGTGCTGGCACAGTTTCTCCTTGCCAGACAGAGTGGAAAAGCTTTTTGCTAAGATGTAGACGAGAAGAGAGGCTAAAGACGAAGGTACGGTGCTCTGCAGAGCTAAGCACCGCTCCCGGACCTCTTTCGGCAGAAGGCGCACACAGCAGAGCACTGTGAGCGGCAGAATCGTCTTTGCGCGAAGAAGCAGCTTCTTCGTCTCCGGGAGCCGGAGAGAGCGGCAACTTCGCAAAGGTGATGAAACAAGCTGTACAACACTGCGATTGTGTGCGCAGCTTGCCAACTGAGAGAAAACAGTACCTGACCACTCTCCTGCCTTTTCTATTCAGATGAACATTCGATTGGAAGCTGTTTGGGACAACTTTCTTTCTCTTCTTGCAAAACACTCGGCAGACCTCCGTGCAGCCTCTAGAACACGATGGGAGATGTTTTCTGTGCTGGCACAGTTTCTCCTTGCCAGACAGAGTGGAAAAGCTTTTTGCTAAGATGTAGACGAGAAGAGAGGCTAAAGACGAAGGTACGGTGCTCTGCAGAGCTAAGCACCGCTCCCGGGCGTCTTTCGGCAAGAGGCGCACACCGCAGAGCACTGTGAGCGGCAGAATCGTCTTTGCGCGAAGAAGCAGCTTCTTCGTCTCCGGGAGCCGGAGAGAGCGGCAACTTCGCAAAGGTGATGAAACAAGCTGTACAACACTGCGATTGTGTGCGCAGCTTGCCAACTGAGAGAAAACAGTTCCTGACCACTCTCCTGCCTTTTCTATTCACATGAACATTCGATTGCAAGCTGTTTTGGACAACTTTCTTTCTCTTCTTGCAAAACACTCGGCAGACCTGCGTGCAGCCTCTAGAACACGATGGGAGATGTTTTCTGTGCTGGCACAGTTTCTCCTTGCCAGACAGAGTGGAAAAGCTTTTTGCTAAGATGTAGACGAGAAGAGAGGCTAAAGACGAAGGTACGGTGCTCTGCAGAGCTAAGCACCGCTCCCGGACCTCTTTCGGCAGAAGGCGCACACAGCAGAGCACTGTGAGCGGCAGAATCGTCTTTGCGCGAAGAAGCAGCTTCTTCGTCTCCGGGAGCCGGAGAGAGCGGCAACTTCGCAAAGGTGATGAAACAAGCTGTACAACACTGCGATTGTGTGCGCAGCTTGCCAACTGAGAGAAAACAGTACCTGACCACTCTCCTGCCTTTTCTATTCAGATGAACATTCGATTGGAAGCTGTTTGGGACAACTTTCTTTCTCTTCTTGCAAAACACTCGGCAGACCTCCGTGCAGCCTCTAGAACACGATGGGAGATGTTTTCTGTGCTGGCACAGTTTCTCCTTGCCAGACAGAGTGGAAAAGCTTTTTGCTAAGATGTAGACGAGAAGAGAGGCTAAAGAAGCAGGTATGGTGCTTCTCAGAGCTAAGCACAGCTACCGGGGCTCTTTCGGCAGAAGGCGCACACCGCAGAGCACTGTGAGCGGCAGAATCGTCTTTGCGCGAAGAAGCAGCTTCTTCGTCTCCGGGAGCCGGAGAGAGCGGCAACTTCGCAAAGGTGATGAAACAAGCTGTACAACACTGCGATTGTGTGGGCAGCTTGCCAACTGAGAGAAAACAGTACCTGACCACTCTCCTGCCTTTTCTATTCACATGAACATTCGATTGCAAGCTGTTTTGGACAACTTTGTTTCTCTTCTTGCAAAACACTCGGCAGACCTCCGTGCAGCCTCTAGAACACGATGGGAGATGTTTTCTGTGCTGGCAAAGTTTCTCCTTGCCAGACAGAGTGGAAAAGCTTTTTGCTAAGATGTAGACGAGAAGAGAGGCTAAAGACGAAGGTACGGTGCTCTGCAGAGCTAAGCACCGCTCCCGGGCGTCTTTCGGCAGAAGGCGCACACCGCAGAGCACTGTGAGCGGCAGAATCGTCTTTGCGCGAAGAAGCAGCTTCTTCGTCTCCGGCAGCCGGAGAGAGCGGCAACTTCGCAAAGGTGATGAAACAAGCTGTACAACACTGCGATTGTGTGCGCAGCGTGCCAACTGAGAGAAAACAGTACCTGACCACTCTCCTGCCTTTTCTATTGACATGAACATTCGATTGCAAGCTGTTTTGGACAACTTTCTTTCTCTTCTTGCAAAACACTCGGCAGACCTCCGGGAAGCCTCTAGAACACGATGGGAGATGTTTTCTGTGCTGGCACAGTTTCTCCTTGCCAGACAGAGTGGAAAAACTTTTTGCTAAGATGTAGACGAGAAGAGAGGCTAAAGACGAAGGTACGGTGCTCTGCAGAGCTAAGCACCGCTCCCGGGCCTCTTTCGGCGGAAGGCGCACACCGCAGAGCACTGTGAGCGGCAGAATCGTCTTTGCGCGAAGAAGCAGCTTCTTCGTCTCCGGGAGCCGGAGAGAGCGGCAACTTCGCAAAGGTGATGAAACAAGCTGTACAACACTGCGATTGTGTGCGCAGCTTGCCAACTGAGAGAAAACAGTACCTGACCACTCTCCTGCCTTTTCTATTCAGATGAACATTCGATTGCAAGCTGTTTTGGACAACTTTCTTTCTCTTCTTGCAAAACACTGGGCAGACCTGCGTGCAGCCTCTAGAACACGATGGGAGATGTTTTTTGTGCTGGCACAGTTTCTCCTTGCCAGACAGAGTGGAAAAGCTTTTTGCTAAGATGTAGACGAGAAGAGAGGCTAAAGACGAAGGTACGGTGCTCTGCAGAGCTAAGCACCGCTCCCGGGGCTCTTTCGGCAGAAGGCGCACACCGCAGAGCACTGTGAGCGGCAGAATCGTCTTTGCGCGAAGAAGCAGCTTCTTCGTCTCCGGGAGCCGGAGAGCGCGGCAACTTCGCAAAGGTGATGAAACAAGCTGTACAGCACTGCGATTGTGTGCGCAGCTTGCCAAGTGAGAGAAAACAGTACCTGACCACTCTCCTGCCTTTTCTATTCAGATGAACATTCGATTGCAAGCTGTTTTGGACAACTTTCTTTCTCTTCTTGCAAAACACTCGGCAGACCTCCGTGCAGCCTCTAGAACACGATGGGAGATGTTTTCTGTGCTGGCACAGTTTCTCCTTGCCAGACAGAGTGGAAAAGCTTTTTGCTAAGATGTAGACGAGAAGAGAGGCTAAAGACGAAGGTACGGTGCTCTGCAGAGCTAAGCACCGCTCCCGGGCCTCTTTCGGCAGAAGGCGCACACAGCAGAGCACTGTGAGCGGCAGAATCGTCTTTGCGCGAAGAAGCAGCTTCTTCGTCTCCGGGAGCCGGAGAGAGCGGCAACTTGGCAAAGGTGATGAAACAAGCTGTACAACACTGCGATTGTGTGCGCAGCTTGCCAACTGAGAGAAAACAGTACCTGACCACTCTCCTGCCTTTTCTATTCAGATGAACATTCGATTGCAAGCTGTTTTGGACAACTTTCTTTCTCTTCTTGCAAAACACTCGGCAGACCTCCGTGCAGCCTCTAGAACACGATGGGAGATGTTTTCTGTGCTGGCACAGTTTCTCCTTGCCAGACAGAGTGGAAAAGCTTTTTGCTAAGATGTAGACGAGAAGAGAGGCTAAAGACGAAGGTACGGTGCTCTGCAGAGCTAAGCACCGCTCCCGGGCGTCTTTCGGCAGAAGGCGCACACCGCAGAGCACTGTGAGCGGCAGAATCGTCTTTGCGCGAAGAAGCAGCTTCTTCGTCTCCGGGAGCCGGAGAGAGCGGCAACTTCGCAAAGGTGATGAAACAAGCTGTACAACACTGTGATTGTGTGCGCAGCTTGCCAACTGAGAGAAAACAGTACCTGACCACTCTCCTGCCTTTTCTATTCAGATGAACATTCGATTGCAAGCTGTTTTGGACAACTTTCTTTCTCTTCTTGCAAAACACTCGGCAGACCTGCGTGCAGCCTCTAGAACACGATGGGAGATGTTTTTTGTGCTGGCACAGTTTCTCCTTGCCAGACAGAGTGGAAAAGCTTTTTGCTAAGATGTAGACGAGAAGAGAGGCTAAAGACGAAGGTACGGTGCTCTGCAGAGCTAAGCACCGCTCCCGGGCGTCTTTCGGCAGAAGGCGCACACCGCAGAGCACTGTGAAGTGCAGAATAGTCTTTGCGCGAAGAAGCAGCTTCTTCGTCTCCGAGAGGCGGAGAGAGCGGCAACTTCGCAAAGGTGATGAAACAAGCTGTACAACACTGCGATTGTGTGCGCAGCTTGCCAACTGAGAGAAAACAGTACCTGACCACTCTCCTGCCTTTTCTATTGACATGAACATTCGATTGCAAGCTGTTTTGGACAACTTTCTTTCTCTTCTTGCAAAACACTCGGCAGACCTGCGTGCAGCCTCTAGAACACGATGGGAGATGTTTTTTGTGCTGGCACAGTTTCTCCTTGCCAGACAGAGTGGAAAAGCTTTTTGCTAAGATGTAGACGAGAAGAGAGGCTAAAGACGAAGGTACGGTGCTCTGCAGAGCTAAGCACCGCTCCCGGGCCTCTTTCGGCGGAAGGCGCACACCGCAGAGCACTGTGAGCGGCAGAATCGTCTTTGCGCGAAGAAGCAGCTTCTTCGTCTCCGGGAGCCGGAGAGAGCGGCAACTTCGCAAAGGTGATGAAACAAGCTGTACAACACTGCGATTGTGTGCGCAGCTTGCCAACTGAGAGAAAACAGTACCTGACCACTCTCCTGCCTTTTCTATTCAGGTGAACATTCGATTGCAAGCTGTTTTGGACAACTTTCTTTCTCTTCTTGCAAAACACTGGGCAGACCTGCGTTAGCCTCTAGAACACGATGGGAGATGTTTTTTGTGCTGGCACAGTTTCTCCTTGCCAGACAGAGTGGAAAAGCTTTTTGCTAAGATGTAGACGAGAAGAGAGGCTAAAGACGAAGGTACGGTGCTCTGCAGAGCTAAGCACCGCTCCCGGGCCTCTTTCGGCAGAAGGCGCACACCGCAGAGCACTGTGAGCGGCAGAATCGTCTTTGCGCGAAGAAGCAGCTTCTTCGTCTCCGGGAGCCGGAGAGAGCGGCAACTTCGCAAAGGTGATGAAACAAGCTGTACAACACTGCGATTGTGTGCGCAGCTTGCCAACTGAGAGAAAACAGTACCTGACCACTCTCCTGCCTTTTCTATTCAGATGAACATTCGATTGCAAGCTGTTTTGGACAACTTTCTTTCTCTTCTTGCAAAACACTCGGCAGACCTCCGTGCAGCCTCTAGAACACGATGGGAGATGTTTTCTGTGCTGGCACAGTTTCTCCTTGCCAGACAGAGTGGAAAAGCTTTTTGCTAAGATGTAGACGAGAAGAGAGGCTAAAGACGAAGGTACGGTGCTCTGCAGAGCTAAGCACCGCTCCCGGGCCTCTTTCGGCAGAAGGCGCACACAGCAGAGCACTGTGAGCGGCAGAATCGTCTTTGCGCGAAGAAGCAGCTTCTTCGTCTCCGGGAGCCGGAGAGAGCGGCAACTTGGCAAAGGTGATGAAACAAGCTGTACAACACTGCGATTGTGTGCGCAGCTTGCCAACTGAGAGAAAACAGTACCTGACCACTCTCCTGCCTTTTCTATTCAGATGAACATTCGATTGGAAGCTGTTTTGGACAACTTTCTTTCTCTTCTTGCAAAACACTCGGCAGACCTCCGTGCAGCCTCTAGAACACGATGGGAGATGTTTTCTGTGCTGGCACAGTTTCTCCTTGCCAGACAGAGTGGAAAAGCTTTTTGCTAAGATGTAGACGAGAAGAGAGGCTAAAGATGCAGGTATGGTGCTCTGCAGAGCTAAGCACAGCTCCCGGGGCTCTTTCGGCAGAAGGCGCACACCGCAGAGCACTGTGAGCGGCAGAATCGTCTTTGCGCGAAGAAGCAGCTTCTTCGTCTCCGGGAGCCGGAGAGAGCGGCAACTTCGCAAAGGTGATGAAACAAGCTGTACAACACTGCGATTGTGTGCGCAGCTTGCCAACTGAGAGAAAACAGTACCTGACCACTCTCCTGCCTTTTCTATTCACATGAACATTCGATTGCAAGCTGTTTTGGACAACTTTCTTTCTCTTCTTGCAAAACACTCGGCAGACCTGCGTGCAGCCTCTAGAACACGATGGGAGATGTTTTCTGTGCTGGCACAGTTTCTCCTTGCCAGACAGAGTGGAAAAGCTTTTTGCTAAGATGTAGACGAGAAGAGAGGCTAAAGACGAAGGTACGGTGCTCTGCAGAGCTAAGCACCGCTCCCGGGCGTCTTTCGGCAGAAGGCGCACACAGCAGAGCACTGTGAGCGGCAGAATCGTCTTTGCGCGAAGAAGCAGCTTCTTCGTCTCCGGGAGCCGGAGAGAGCGGCAACTTCGCAAAGGTGATGAAACAAGCTGTACAACACTGCGATTGTGTGCGCAGCTTGCCAACTGAGAGAAAACAGTACCTGACCACTCTCCTGCCTTATGTAATCACATGAACATTCGATTGCAAGCTGTTTTGGACAACTTTCTTTCTCTTCTTGCAAAACACTCGGCAGATCTCCGTGTAGCCTCTAGAACACGATGGGAGATGTTTTCTGTGCTGGCAAAGTTTCTCCTTGCCAGACAGAGTGGAAAAGCTTTTTGCTAAGATGTAGACGAGAAGAGAGGCTAAAGACGAAGGTACGGTGCTCTGCAGAGCTAAGCACCGCTCCCGGGCGTCTTTCGGCAAGAGGCGCACACCGCAGAGCACAGTGAGCGGCAGAATCGTCTTTGCGCGAAGAAGCAGCTTCTTCGTCTCCGGGAGCCGGAGAGAGCGGCAACTTCGCAAAGGTGATGAAACAAGCTGTACAACACTGCGATTGTGTGCGCAGCTTGCCAACTGAGAGAAAACAGTTCCTGACCACTCTCCTGCCTTTTCTATTCACATGAACATTCGATTGCAAGCTGTTTTGGACAACTTTCTTTCTCTTCTTGCAAAACACTCGGCAGACCTGCGTGCAGCCTCTAGAACACGATGGGAGATGTTTTCTGTGCTGGCACAGTTTCTCCTTGCCAGACAGAGTGGAAAAGCTTTTTGCTAAGATGTAGACGAGAAGAGAGGCTAAAGACGAAGGTACGGTGCTCTGCAGAGCTAAGCACCGCTCCCGGACCTCTTTCGGCAGAAGGCGCACACAGCAGAGCACTGTGAGCGGCAGAATCGTCTTTGCGCGAAGAAGCAGCTTCTTCGTCTCCGGGAGCCGGAGAGAGCGGCAACTTCGCAAAGGTGATGAAACAAGCTGTACAACACTGCGATTGTGTGCGCAGCTTGCCAACTGAGAGAAAACAGTACCTGACCACTCTCCTGCCTTTTCTATTCAGATGAACATTCGATTGGAAGCTGTTTGGGACAACTTTCTTTCTCTTCTTGCAAAACACTCGGCAGACCTCCGTGCAGCCTCTAGAACACGATGGGAGATGTTTTCTGTGCTGGCACAGTTTCTCCTTGCCAGACAGAGTGGAAAAGCTTTTTGCTAAGATGTAGACGAGAAGAGAGGCTAAAGACGAAGGTACGGTGCTCTGCAGAGCTAAGCACCGCTCCCGGGCGTCTTTCGGCAAGAGGCGCACACCGCAGAGCACTGTGAGCGGCAGAATCGTCTTTGCGCGAAGAAGCAGCTTCTTCGTCTCCGGGAGCCGGAGAGAGCGGCAACTTCGCAAAGGTGATGAAACAAGCTGTACAACACTGCGATTGTGTGCGCAGCTTGCCAACTGAGAGAAAACAGTTCCTGACCACTCTCCTGCCTTTTCTATTCACATGAACATTCGATTGCAAGCTGTTTTGGACAACTTTCTTTCTCTTCTTGCAAAACACTCGGCAGACCTGCGTGCAGCCTCTAGAACACGATGGGAGATGTTTTCTGTGCTGGCACAGTTTCTCCTTGCCAGACAGAGTGGAAAAGCTTTTTGCTAAGATGTAGACGAGAAGAGAGGCTAAAGACGAAGGTACGGTGCTCTGCAGAGCTAAGCACCGCTCCCGGACCTCTTTCGGCAGAAGGCGCACACAGCAGAGCACTGTGAGCGGCAGAATCGTCTTTGCGCGAAGAAGCAGCTTCTTCGTCTCCGGGAGCCGGAGAGAGCGGCAACTTCGCAAAGGTGATGAAACAAGCTGTACAACACTGCGATTGTGTGCGCAGCTTGCCAACTGAGAGAAAACAGTACCTGACCACTCTCCTGCCTTTTCTATTCAGATGAACATTCGATTGGAAGCTGTTTGGGACAACTTTCTTTCTCTTCTTGCAAAACACTCGGCAGACCTCCGTGCAGCCTCTAGAACACGATGGGAGATGTTTTCTGTGCTGGCACAGTTTCTCCTTGCCAGACAGAGTGGAAAAGCTTTTTGCTAAGATGTAGACGAGAAGAGAGGCTAAAGAAGCAGGTATGGTGCTTCTCAGAGCTAAGCACAGCTACCGGGGCTCTTTCGGCAGAAGGCGCACACCGCAGAGCACTGTGAGCGGCAGAATCGTCTTTGCGCGAAGAAGCAGCTTCTTCGTCTCCGGGAGCCGGAGAGAGCGGCAACTTCGCAAAGGTGATGAAACAAGCTGTACAACACTGCGATTGTGTGGGCAGCTTGCCAACTGAGAGAAAACAGTACCTGACCACTCTCCTGCCTTTTCTATTCACATGAACATTCGATTGCAAGCTGTTTTGGACAACTTTGTTTCTCTTCTTGCAAAACACTCGGCAGACCTCCGTGCAGCCTCTAGAACACGATGGGAGATGTTTTCTGTGCTGGCAAAGTTTCTCCTTGCCAGACAGAGTGGAAAAGCTTTTTGCTAAGATGTAGACGAGAAGAGAGGCTAAAGACGAAGGTACGGTGCTCTGCAGAGCTAAGCACCGCTCCCGGGCGTCTTTCGGCAGAAGGCGCACACCGCAGAGCACTGTGAGCGGCAGAATCGTCTTTGCGCGAAGAAGCAGCTTCTTCGTCTCCGGCAGCCGGAGAGAGCGGCAACTTCGCAAAGGTGATGAAACAAGCTGTACAACACTGCGATTGTGTGCGCAGCGTGCCAACTGAGAGAAAACAGTACCTGACCACTCTCCTGCCTTTTCTATTGACATGAACATTCGATTGCAAGCTGTTTTGGACAACTTTCTTTCTCTTCTTGCAAAACACTCGGCAGACCTCCGGGAAGCCTCTAGAACACGATGGGAGATGTTTTCTGTGCTGGCACAGTTTCTCCTTGCCAGACAGAGTGGAAAAACTTTTTGCTAAGATGTAGACGAGAAGAGAGGCTAAAGACGAAGGTACGGTGCTCTGCAGAGCTAAGCACCGCTCCCGGGCCTCTTTCGGCGGAAGGCGCACACCGCAGAGCACTGTGAGCGGCAGAATCGTCTTTGCGCGAAGAAGCAGCTTCTTCGTCTCCGGGAGCCGGAGAGAGCGGCAACTTCGCAAAGGTGATGAAACAAGCTGTACAACACTGCGATTGTGTGCGCAGCTTGCCAACTGAGAGAAAACAGTACCTGACCACTCTCCTGCCTTTTCTATTCAGATGAACATTCGATTGCAAGCTGTTTTGGACAACTTTCTTTCTCTTCTTGCAAAACACTGGGCAGACCTGCGTGCAGCCTCTAGAACACGATGGGAGATGTTTTTTGTGCTGGCACAGTTTCTCCTTGCCAGACAGAGTGGAAAAGCTTTTTGCTAAGATGTAGACGAGAAGAGAGGCTAAAGACGAAGGTACGGTGCTCTGCAGAGCTAAGCACCGCTCCCGGGGCTCTTTCGGCAGAAGGCGCACACCGCAGAGCACTGTGAGCGGCAGAATCGTCTTTGCGCGAAGAAGCAGCTTCTTCGTCTCCGGGAGCCGGAGAGCGCGGCAACTTCGCAAAGGTGATGAAACAAGCTGTACAGCACTGCGATTGTGTGCGCAGCTTGCCAAGTGAGAGAAAACAGTACCTGACCACTCTCCTGCCTTTTCTATTCAGATGAACATTCGATTGCAAGCTGTTTTGGACAACTTTCTTTCTCTTCTTGCAAAACACTCGGCAGACCTCCGTGCAGCCTCTAGAACACGATGGGAGATGTTTTCTGTGCTGGCACAGTTTCTCCTTGCCAGACAGAGTGGAAAAGCTTTTTGCTAAGATGTAGACGAGAAGAGAGGCTAAAGACGAAGGTACGGTGCTCTGCAGAGCTAAGCACCGCTCCCGGGCCTCTTTCGGCAGAAGGCGCACACAGCAGAGCACTGTGAGCGGCAGAATCGTCTTTGCGCGAAGAAGCAGCTTCTTCGTCTCCGGGAGCCGGAGAGAGCGGCAACTTGGCAAAGGTGATGAAACAAGCTGTACAACACTGCGATTGTGTGCGCAGCTTGCCAACTGAGAGAAAACAGTACCTGACCACTCTCCTGCCTTTTCTATTCAGATGAACATTCGATTGCAAGCTGTTTTGGACAACTTTCTTTCTCTTCTTGCAAAACACTCGGCAGACCTCCGTGCAGCCTCTAGAACACGATGGGAGATGTTTTCTGTGCTGGCACAGTTTCTCCTTGCCAGACAGAGTGGAAAAGCTTTTTGCTAAGATGTAGACGAGAAGAGAGGCTAAAGACGAAGGTACGGTGCTCTGCAGAGCTAAGCACCGCTCCCGGGCGTCTTTCGGCAGAAGGCGCACACCGCAGAGCACTGTGAGCGGCAGAATCGTCTTTGCGCGAAGAAGCAGCTTCTTCGTCTCCGGGAGCCGGAGAGAGCGGCAACTTCGCAAAGGTGATGAAACAAGCTGTACAACACTGTGATTGTGTGCGCAGCTTGCCAACTGAGAGAAAACAGTACCTGACCACTCTCCTGCCTTTTCTATTCAGATGAACATTCGATTGCAAGCTGTTTTGGACAACTTTCTTTCTCTTCTTGCAAAACACTCGGCAGACCTGCGTGCAGCCTCTAGAACACGATGGGAGATGTTTTTTGTGCTGGCACAGTTTCTCCTTGCCAGACAGAGTGGAAAAGCTTTTTGCTAAGATGTAGACGAGAAGAGAGGCTAAAGACGAAGGTACGGTGCTCTGCAGAGCTAAGCACCGCTCCCGGGCGTCTTTCGGCAGAAGGCGCACACCGCAGAGCACTGTGAAGTGCAGAATAGTCTTTGCGCGAAGAAGCAGCTTCTTCGTCTCCGAGAGGCGGAGAGAGCGGCAACTTCGCAAAGGTGATGAAACAAGCTGTACAACACTGCGATTGTGTGCGCAGCTTGCCAACTGAGAGAAAACAGTACCTGACCACTCTCCTGCCTTTTCTATTGACATGAACATTCGATTGCAAGCTGTTTTGGACAACTTTCTTTCTCTTCTTGCAAAACACTCGGCAGACCTGCGTGCAGCCTCTAGAACACGATGGGAGATGTTTTTTGTGCTGGCACAGTTTCTCCTTGCCAGACAGAGTGGAAAAGCTTTTTGCTAAGATGTAGACGAGAAGAGAGGCTAAAGACGAAGGTACGGTGCTCTGCAGAGCTAAGCACCGCTCCCGGGCCTCTTTCGGCGGAAGGCGCACACCGCAGAGCACTGTGAGCGGCAGAATCGTCTTTGCGCGAAGAAGCAGCTTCTTCGTCTCCGGGAGCCGGAGAGAGCGGCAACTTCGCAAAGGTGATGAAACAAGCTGTACAACACTGCGATTGTGTGCGCAGCTTGCCAACTGAGAGAAAACAGTACCTGACCACTCTCCTGCCTTTTCTATTCAGGTGAACATTCGATTGCAAGCTGTTTTGGACAACTTTCTTTCTCTTCTTGCAAAACACTGGGCAGACCTGCGTTAGCCTCTAGAACACGATGGGAGATGTTTTTTGTGCTGGCACAGTTTCTCCTTGCCAGACAGAGTGGAAAAGCTTTTTGCTAAGATGTAGACGAGAAGAGAGGCTAAAGACGAAGGTACGGTGCTCTGCAGAGCTAAGCACCGCTCCCGGGCCTCTTTCGGCAGAAGGCGCACACCGCAGAGCACTGTGAGCGGCAGAATCGTCTTTGCGCGAAGAAGCAGCTTCTTCGTCTCCGGGAGCCGGAGAGAGCGGCAACTTCGCAAAGGTGATGAAACAAGCTGTACAACACTGCGATTGTGTGCGCAGCTTGCCAACTGAGAGAAAACAGTACCTGACCACTCTCCTGCCTTTTCTATTCAGATGAACATTCGATTGCAAGCTGTTTTGGACAACTTTCTTTCTCTTCTTGCAAAACACTCGGCAGACCTCCGTGCAGCCTCTAGAACACGATGGGAGATGTTTTCTGTGCTGGCACAGTTTCTCCTTGCCAGACAGAGTGGAAAAGCTTTTTGCTAAGATGTAGACGAGAAGAGAGGCTAAAGACGAAGGTACGGTGCTCTGCAGAGCTAAGCACCGCTCCCGGGCCTCTTTCGGCAGAAGGCGCACACAGCAGAGCACTGTGAGCGGCAGAATCGTCTTTGCGCGAAGAAGCAGCTTCTTCGTCTCCGGGAGCCGGAGAGAGCGGCAACTTGGCAAAGGTGATGAAACAAGCTGTACAACACTGCGATTGTGTGCGCAGCTTGCCAACTGAGAGAAAACAGTACCTGACCACTCTCCTGCCTTTTCTATTCAGATGAACATTCGATTGGAAGCTGTTTTGGACAACTTTCTTTCTCTTCTTGCAAAACACTCGGCAGACCTCCGTGCAGCCTCTAGAACACGATGGGAGATGTTTTCTGTGCTGGCACAGTTTCTCCTTGCCAGACAGAGTGGAAAAGCTTTTTGCTAAGATGTAGACGAGAAGAGAGGCTAAAGACGAAGGTACGGTGCTCTGCAGAGCTAAGCACCGCTCCCGGGCGTCTTTCGGCAGAAGGCGCACACCGCAGAGCACTGTGAGCGGCAGAATCGTCTTTGCGCGAAGAAGCAGCTTCTTCGTCTCCGGGAGCCGGAGAGAGCGGCAACTTCGCAAAGGTGATGAAACAAGCTGTACAACACTGTGATTGTGTGCGCAGCTTGCCAACTGAGAGAAAACAGTACCTGACCACTCTCCTGCCTTATGTAATCACATGAACATTCGATTGCAAGCTGTTTTGGACAACTTTCTTTCTCTTCTTGCAAAACACTCGGCAGACCTCCGTGCATCCTCTAGAACACGATGGGAGATGTTTTCTGTGCTGGCAAAGTTTCTCCTTGCCAGACAGAGTGGAAAAGCTTTTTGCTAAGATGTAGACGAGAAGAGAGGCTAAAGACGAAGGTACGGTGCTCTGCAGAGCTAAGCACCGCTCCCGGGCGTCTTTAGGCAGAAGGCGCACACCGCAGATCACTGTGAGCGGCAGAATCGTCTTTGCGCGAAGAAGCAGCTTCTTCGTCTCCGGGAGCCGGAGAGAGCGGCAACTTCGCAAAGGTGATGAAACAAGCTGTACAACACTGCGATTGTGTGCGCAGCGTGCCAACTGAGAGAAAACAGTACCTGACCACTCTCCTGCCTTTTCTATTCAGATGAACATTCGATTGCAAGCTGTTTTGGACAACTTTCTTTCTCTTCTTGCAAAACACTCGGCAGACCTGCGTGCAGCCTCTAGAACACGATGGGAGATGTTTTTTGTGCTGGCACAGTTTCTCCTTGCCAGACAGAATGGAAAAGCTTTTTGCTAAGATGTAGACGAGAAGAGAGGCTAAAGAAGCAGGTACGGTGCTCTGCAGAGCTGAGCCCCGCTCCCGGGCCTCTTTCGGCAGAAGGCGCACACCGCAGAGCACTGTGAGCGGCAGAATCGTCTTTGCGCGAAGAAGCAGCTTCTTCGTCTCCGGGAGCCGGAGAGAGCGGCAACTTGGCAAAGGTGATGAAACAAGCTGTACAACACTGCGATTGTGTGCGCAGCTTGCCAACTGAGAGAAAACAGTACCTGACCACTCTCCTGCCTTTTCTATTCAGATGAACATTCGATTGCAAGCTGTTTTGGACAACTTTCTTTCTCTTCTTGCAAAACACTCGGCAGACCTCCGTGCAGCCTCTAGAACACGATGGGAGATGTTTTCTGTGCTGGCACAGTTTCTCCTTGCCAGACAGAGTGGAAAAGCTTTTTGCTAAGATGTAGACGAGAAGAGAGGCTAAAGAAGCACGTATGGTGCTTCTCAGAGCTAAGCACCGCTCCCGGGGCTCTTTCGGCAGAAGGCGCACACCGCAGAGCACTGTGAGCGGCAGAATCGTCTTTGCGCGAAGAAGCAGCTTCTTCGTCTCCGGGAGCCGGAGAGAGCGGCAACTTCGCAAAGGTGATGAAACAAGCTGTACAACACTGCGATTGTGTGCGCAGCTTGCCAACTGAGAGAAAACAGTACCTGACCACTCTCCTGCCTTTTCTATTCAGATGAACATTCGATTGCAAGCTGTTTTGGACAACTTTCTTTCTCTTCTTGCAAAACACTCGGCAGACCTGCGTGCAGCCTCTAGAACACGATGGGAGATGTTTTCTGTGCTGGCACAGTTTCTCCTTGCCAGACAGAGTGGAAAAGCTTTTTGCTAAGATGTAGACGAGAAGAGAGGCTAAAGACGAAGGTACGGTGCTCTGCAGAGCTAAGCACAGCTCCCGGGGCTCTTTCGGCAGAAGGCGCACACCGCAGAGCACTGTGAGCGGCAGAATCGTCTTTGAGCGAAGAAGCAGCTTCTTCGTCTCCGGAGCCGGAGAGAGCGGCAACTTCGCAAAGGTGATGAAACAAGCTGTACAACACTGCGATTGTGTGCGCAGCTTGCCAAGTGAGAGAAAACAGTACCTGACCACTCTCCTGCCTTTTCTATTCACATGAACATTCGATTGGAAGCTGTTTTGGACAACTTTCTTTCTCTTCTTGCAAAACACTCGGCAGACCTGCGTGCAGCCTCTAGAACACGATGGGAGATGTTTTCTGTGCTGGCACAGTTTCTCCTTGCCAGACAGAGTGGAAAAGCTTTTTGCTAAGATGTAGACGAGAAGAGAGGCTAAAGAAGCAGGTACAGTGCTCTGCAGAGCTAAGCACCGCTCCCGGACCTCTTTCGGCAGAAGCCGCACACCGCAGAGCACTGTGAGCGGCAGAATCGTCTTTGCGCGAAGAAGCAGCTTCTTCGTCTCCGGGAGCCGGAGAGAGCGGCAGCTTCGCAAAGGTGTGAAACAAGCTGTACAACACTGCGATTGTGTGCGCAGCTTGCCAACTGAGAGAAAACAGTACCTGACCACTCTCCTGCCTTTTCTATTGACATGAACATTCGATTGCAAGCTGTTTTGGACAACTTTCTTTCTCTTCTTGCAAAACACTCGGCAGACCTGCGTGCAGCCTCTAGAACACGATGGGAGATGTTTTCTGTGCTGGCACAGTTTCTCCTTGCCAGACAGAGTGGAAAAGCTTTTTGCTAAGATGTAGACGAGAAGAGAGGCTAAAGACGAAGGTACGGTGCTCTGTAGAGCTAAGCACCGCTCCCGGACCTCTTTCGGCAGAAGGCGCACACCGCAGAGCACTGGGAGCAGCAGAATCGTCTTTGCGCGAAGAAGCAGCTTCTTCGTCTCCGGGAGCCGGAGAGAGCGGCAGCTTCGCAAAGGTGAAGAAACAAGCTGTACAATTTTGCGATTGTGTGCGCAGCTTGCCAACTGAGAGAAAACAGTACCTGACCACTCTCCTGCCTTTTCTATTCACATGAACATTCGATTGGAAGCTGTTTTGGACAACTTTCTTTCTCTTCTTGCAAAACACTCGGCAGACCTCCGTGCAGCCTCTAGAACACGATGGGAGATGTTTTCTGTGCTGGCACAGTTTCTCCTTGCCAGACAGAGTGGAAAAGCTTTTTGCTAAGATGTAGACGAGAAGAGAGGCTAAAGACGAAGGTACGGTGCTCTGCAGAGCTAAGCACCGCTCCCGGGCCTCTTTCGGCAGAAGGCGCACACCGCAGAGCACTGTGAGCGGCAGAATCGTCTTTGCGCGAAGAAGCAGCTTCTTCGTCTCCGGGAGCCGGAGAGAGCGGCAACTTGGCAAAGGTGATGAAACAAGCTGTACAACACTGCGATTGTGTGCGCAGCTTGCCAACTGAGAGAAAACAGTACCTGACCACTCTCCTGCCTTTTCTATTCACATGAACATTCGATTGGAAGCTGTTTTGGACAACTTTCTTTCTCTTCTTGCAAAACACTCGGCAGACCTCCGTGCAGCCTCTAGAACACGATGGGAGATGTTTTCTGTGCTGGCACAGTTTCTCCTTGCCAGACAGAGTGGAAAAGCTTTTTGCTAAGATGTAGACGAGAAGAGAGGCTAAAGACGAAGGTACGGTGCTCTGCAGAGCTAAGCACCGCTCCCTGGCGTCTTTCGGAAGAAGGCGCACACCGCAGAGCACTGTGAGCGGCAGAATCGTCTTTGCGCGAAGAAGCAGCTTCTTCGTCTCCGGGAGCCGGAGAGAGCGGCAACTTGGCAAAGGTGATGAAACAAGCTGTACAACACTGCTATTGTGTGCGCAGCTTGCCAACTGAGAGAAAACAGTACCTGACCACTCTCCTGCCTTTTCTATTCACATGAACATTCGATTGCAAGCTGTTTTGGACAACTTTCTTTCTCTTCTTGCAAAACACTCGGCAGACCTCCGTGCAGCCTCTAGAACACGATGGGAGATGTTTTCTGTGCTGGCACAGTTTCTCCTTGCCAGACAGAGTGGAAAAGCTTTTTGCTAAGATGTAGACGAGAAGAGAGGCTAAAGACGAAGGTACGGTGCTCTGCAGAGCTAAGCACCGCTCCCTGGCGTCTTTCGGCAGAAGGCGCACACCGCAGAGCACTGTGAGCGGCAGAATCGTCTTTGCGCGAAGAAGCAGCTTCTTCGTCTCCGGGACCCGGAGAGAGCGGCAGCTTAAACAAAGGTGATGAAACAAGCTGTACGACACTGCGATTGTGTGCGCAGCTTGCCAACTGAGAGAAAACAGTACCTGACCACTCTCCTGCCTTTTCTATTCACATGAACATTCGATTGCAAGCTGTTTTGGACAACTTTCTTTCTCTTCTTGCAAAACACTCGGCAGACCTCCGTGCAGCCTCTAGAACACGATGGGAGATGTTTTCTGTGCTGGCACAGTTTCTCCTTGCCAGACAGAGTGGAAAAGCTTTTTGCTAAGATGTAGACGAGAAGAGAGGCTAAAGACGAAGGTACGGTGCTCTGCAGAGCTAAGCACCGCTCCCGGACCTCTTTCGGCAGAAGCCGCACACCGCAGAGCACTGTGAGCGGCAGAATCGTCTTTGCGCGAAGAAGCAGCTTCTTCGTCTCCGGGAGCCGGAGAGAGCGGCAGCTTCGCAAAGGTGATGAAACGAGCTGTACGACACTGCGATTGTGTGCGCAGCTTGCCAACTGAGAGAAAACAGTACCTGACCACTCTCCTGCCTTTTCTATTCACATGAACATTCGATTGCAAGCTGTTTTGGACAACTTTCTTTCTCTTCTTGCAAAACACTCGGCAGACCTGCGTGCAGCCTCTAGAACACGATGGGAGATGTTTTCTGTGCTGGGACAGTTTCTCCTTGCCAGACAGAGTGGAAAAGCTTTTTGCTAAGATGTAGACGAGAAGAGAGGCTAAAGACGAAGGTACGGTGCTCTGCAGAGCTAAGCACCGCTCCCGGACCTCTTTCGGCAGAAGGCGCACACCGCAGAGCACTGTGAGCGGCAGAATCGTCTTTGCGCGAAGAAGCAGCTTCTTCGTCTCCGGGAGCCGGAGAGAGCGGCAACTTCGCAAAGGTGATGAAACAAGCTGTACAACACTGCGATTGTGTGCGCAGCTTGCCAACTGAGAGAAAACAGTACCTGACCACTCTCCTGCTTTTTCTATTCACATGAACATTCGATTGCAAGCTGTTTTGGACAACTTTCTTTCTCTTCTTGCAAAACACTCGGCAGACCTCCGTGCAGCCTCTAGAACACGATGGGAGATGTTTTCTGTGCTGGCACAGTTTCTCCTTGCCAGACAGAGTGGAAAAGCTTTTTGCTAAGATGTAGACGAGAAGAGAGGCTAAAGACGAAGGTACGGTGCTCTGCAGAGCTAAGCACAGCTCCCGGGGCTCTTTCGGCAGAAGGCGCACACCGCAGAGCACTGTGAGCAGCAGAATCGTCTTTGCGCGAAGAAGCAGCTTCTTCGTCTCCGGGAGCCGGAGAGAGCGGCAACTTCGCAAAGGTGATGAAACAAGCTGTACGACACTGTGATTGTGTGCGCAGCTTGCCAACTGAGAGAAAAAAGTACCTGACCACTCTCCTGCCTTATGTAATCACATGAACATTCGATTGCAAGCTGTTTTGGACAACTTTCTTTCTCTTCTTGCAAAACACTCGGCAGACCTCCGTGCAGCCTCTAGAACACGATGGGAGATGTTTTCTGTGCTGGCACAGTTTCTCCTTGCCAGACAGAGTGGAAAAGCTTTTTGCTAAGATGTAGACGAGAAGAGAGGCTAAAGACGAAGGTACGGTGCTCTGCAGAGCTAAGCACCGCTCCCGGGCCTCTTTCGGCAGAAGGCGCACACCGCAGAGCACTGTGAGCGGCAGAATCGTCTTTGCGCGAAGAAGCAGCTTCTTCGTCTCCGGGAGCCGGAGAGAGCGGCAACTTGGCAAAGGTGATGAAACAAGCTGTACAACACTGCTATTGTGTGCGCAGCTTGCCAAGTGAGAGAAAACAGTACCTGACCACTCTCCTGCCTTTTCTATTCACATGAACATTCGATTGCAAGCTGTTTTGGACAACTTTCTTTCTCTTCTTGCAAAACACTCGGCAGACCTGCGTGCAGCCTCTAGAACACGATGGGAGATGTTTTCTGTGCTGGCACAGTTTCTCCTTGCCAGACAGAGTGGAAAAGCTTTTTGCTAAGATGTAGACGAGAAGAGAGGCTAAAGACGAAGGTACGGTGCTCTGTAGAGCTAAGCACCGCTCCCGGACCTCTTTCGGCAGAAGACGCACACCGCAGAGCACTGGGAGCAGCAGAATCGTCTTTGCGCGAAGAAGCAGCTTCTTCGTCTCCGGGAGCCGGAGAGAGCGGCAGCTTCGCAAAGGTGAAGAAACAAGCTGTACAACACTGCGATTGTGTGCGCAGCTTGCCAACTGAGAGAAAACAGTACCTGACCACTCTCCTGCCTTTTCTATTCACATGAACATTCGATTGGAAGCTGTTTTGGACAACTTTCTTTCTCTTCTTGCAAAACACTCGGCAGACCTCCGTGCAGCCTCTAGAACACGATGGGAGATGTTTTCTGTGCTGGCACAGTTTCTCCTTGCCAGACAGAGTGGAAAAGCTTTTTGCTAAGATGTAGACGAGAAGAGAGGCTAAAGACGAAGGTACGGTGCTTCTCAGAGCTAAGCACCGCTCCCGGGCCTCTTTCGGCAGAAGGCGCACACCGCAGAGCACTGTGAGCGGCAGAATCGTCTTTGCGCGAAGAAGCAGCTTCTTCGTCTCCGGGAGCCGGAGAGAGCGGCAACTTGGCAAAGGTGATGAAACAAGCTGTACAACACTGCTATTGTGTGCGAAGCTTGCCAAGTGAGAGAAAACAGTACCTGACCACTCTCCTGCCTTTTCTATTCACATGAACATTCGATTGGAAGCTGTTTTGGACAACTTTCTTTCTCTTCTTGCAAAACACTCGGCAGACCTCCGTGCAGCCTCTAGAACACGATGGGAGATGTTTTCTGTGCTGGCACAGTTTCTCCTTGCCAGACAGAGTGGAAAAGTTTTTGCTAAGATGTAGACGAGAAGAGAGGCTAAAGACGAAGGTACGGTGCTCTGCAGAGCTAAGCACCGCTCCCTGGCGTCTTTCGGCAGAAGGCGCACACCGCAGAGCACTGTGAGCGGCAGAATCGTCTTTGCGCGAAGAAGCAGCTTCTTCGTCTCCGGGAGCCGGAGAGAGCGGCAACTTGGCAAAGGTGATGAAACAAGCTGTACAACACTGCTATTGTGTGCGCAGCTTGCCAACTGAGAGAAAACAGTACCTGACCACTCTCCTGCCTTTTCTATTCAGATGAACATTCGATTTCAAGCTGTTTTGGACAACTTTCTTTCTCTTCTTGCAAAACACTCGGCAGACCTCCGTGCAGCCTCTAGAACACGATGGGAGATGTTTTCTGTGCTGGCACAGTTTCTCCTTGCCAGACAGAGTGGAAAAGCTTTTTGCTAAGATGTAGACGAGAAGAGAGGCTAAAGACGAAGGTACGGTGCTCTGCAGAGCTAAGCACCGCTCCCTGGCGTCTTTCGGCAGAAGGCGCACACCGCAGAGCACTGTGAGCGGCAGAATCGTCTTTGCGCGAAGAAGCAGCTTCTTCGTCTCCGGGACCCGGAGAGAGCGGCAGCTTAAACAAAGGTGATGAAACAAGCTGTACGACACTGCGATTGTGTGCGCAGCTTGCCAACTGAGAGAAAACAGTACCTGACCACTCTCCTGCCTTTTCTATTCAGATGAACATTCGATTGCAAGCTGTTTTGGACAACTTTCTTTCTCTTCTTGCAAAACACTCGGCAGACCTCCGTGCAGCCTCTAGAACACGATGGGAGATGTTTTCTGTGCTGGCACAGTTTCTCCTTGCCAGACAGAGTGGAAAAGCTTTTTGCTAAGATGTAGACGAGAAGAGAGGCTAAAGACGAAGGTACGGTGCTCTGCAGAGCTAAGCACCGCTCCCGGACCTCTTTCGGCAGAACGCGCACACCGCAGAGCACTGTGAGCGGCAGAATCGTCTTTGCGCGAAGAAGCAGCTTCTTCGTCTCCGGGAGCCGGAGAGAGCGGCAGCTTCGCAAAGGTGATGAAACGAGCTGTACGACACTGCGATTGTGTGCGCAGCTTGCCAACTGAGCGAAAACAGTACCCGACCACTCTCCTGCTTTTTCTATTCACATGAACATTCGATTGCAAGCTGTTTTGGACAACTTTCTTTCTCTTCTTGCAAAACACTCGGCAGACCTCCGTGCAGCCTCTAGAACACGATGGGAGATGTTTTTTGTGCTGGCACAGTTTCTCCTTGCCAGACAGAGTGGAAAAGCTTTTTGCTAAGATGTAGACGAGAAGAGAGGCTAAAGACGAAGGTACGGTGCTCTGCAGAGCTAAGCACCGCTCTCGGACCTCTTTCGGCAGAAGGCGCACACCGCAGAGCACTGGGAGCAGCAGAATCGTCTTTGCGCGAAGAAGCAGCTTCTTCGTCTCCGGGAGCCGGAGAGAGCGTCAGCTTCGCAAAGGTGAAGAAACAAGCTGTACAACTTTGCGATTGTGTGCGCAGCTTGCCAAGTGAGAGAAAACAGTACCTGACCACTCTCCTGCCTTTTCTATTCAGATGAACATTCGATTGCAAGCTGTTTTGGACAACTTTCTTTCTCTTCTTGCAAAACACTCGGCAGACCTCCGTGCAGCCTCTAGAACACGATGGGAGGTGTTTTCTGTGGTGGCACAGTTTCTCCTTGCCAGACAGAGTGGAAAAGCTTTTTGCTAAGATGTAGACGAGAAGAGAGGCTAAAGACGAAGGTACGGTGCTCTGCAGAGCTAAGCACCGCTCCTGGGCCTCTTTCGGCAGAAGGCGCACACCGCAGAGCACTGTGAGCGGCAGAATCGTCTTTGCGCGAAGAAGCAGCTTCTTCGTCTCCGGGAGCCGGAGAGAGCGGCAACTTCGCAAAGGTGATGAAACAAGCTGTACAACACTGCGATTGTGTGCGCAGCTTGCCAACTGAGAGAAAACAGTACCTGACCACTCTCCTGCCTTTTCTATTCACATGAACATTCGATTGCAAGCTGTTTTGGACAACTTTCTTTCTCTTCTTGCAAAACACTCGGCAGACCTGCGTGCAGCCTCTAGAACACGATGGGAGATGTTTTCTGTGCTGGCACAGTTTCTCCTTGCCAGACAGAGTGGAAAAGCTTTTTGCTAAGATGTAGACGAGAAGAGAGGCTAAAGACGAAGGTACGGTGCTCTGCAGAGCTAAGCACCGCTCCCGGACCTCTTTCGGCAGAAGGCGCACACCGCAGAGCACTGTGAGCGGCAGAATCGTCTTTGCGCGAAGAAGCAGCTTCTTCGTCTCCGGGAGCCGGAGAGAGCGGCAACTTCGCAAAGGTGATGAAACAAGCTGTACAACACTGCGATTGTGTGCGCAGCTTGCCAACTGAGAGAAAACAGTACCTGACCACTCTCCTGCCTTTTCTATTCACATGAACATTCGATTGCAAGCTGTTTTGGACAACTTTCTTTCTCTTCTTGCAAAACACTCGGCAGACCTGCGTGCAGCCTCTAGAACACGATGGGAGATGTTTTCTGTGCTGGCACAGTTTCTCCTTGCCAGACAGAGTGGAAAAGCTTTTTGCTAAGATGTAGACGAGAAGAGAGGCTAAAGACGAAGGTACGGTGCTCTGCAGAGCTAAGCACCGCTCCCGGGCGTCTTTCGGCAGAAGGCGCACACCGCAGAGCACTGTGAGCGGCAGAATCGTCTTTGCGCGAAGAAGCAGCTTCTTCGTCTCCGGGAGCCGGAGAGAGCGGCAACTTCGCAAAGGTGATGAAACAAGCTGTACAACACTGCGATTGTGTGCGCAGCTTGCCAACTGAGAGAAAACAGTACCTGACCACTCTCCTGCTTTTTCTATTCACATGAACATTCGATTGCAAGCTGTTTTGGACAACTTTCTTTCTCTTCTTGCAAAACACTCGGCAGACCTCCGTGCAGCCTCTAGAACACGATGGGAGATGTTTTCTGTGCTGGCACAGTTTCTCCTTGCCAGACAGAGTGGAAAAGCTTTTTGCTAAGATGTAGACGAGAAGAGAGGCTAAAGACGAAGGTACGGTGCTCTGCAGAGCTAAGCACCGCTCCCGGGCGTCTTTCGGCAGAAGGCGCACACCGCAGAGCACTGTGAGCGGCAGAATCGTCTTTGCGCGAAGAAGCAGCTTCTTCGTCTCCGGGAGCCGGAGAGAGCGGCAACTTCGCAAAGGTGATGAAACAAGCTGTACAACACTGCGATTGTGTGCGCAGCTTGCCAACTGAGAGAAAACAGTACCTGACCACTCTCCTGCCTTTTCTATTCACATGAACATTCGATTGCAAGCTGTTTTGGACAACTTTCTTTCTCTTCTTGCAAAACACTCGGCAGACCTGCGTGCAGCCTCTAGAACACGATGGGAGATGTTTTCTGTGCTGGCACAGTTTCTCCTTGCCAGACAGAGTGGAAAAGCTTTTTGCTAAGATGTAGACGAGAAGAGAGGCTAAAGACGAAGGTACGGTGCTCTGCAGAGCTAAGCACCGCTCCCGGGCGTCTTTCGGCAGAAGGCGCACACCGCAGAGCACTGTGAGCGGCAGAATCGTCTTTGCGCGAAGAAGCAGCTTCTTCGTCTCCGGGAGCCGGAGAGAGCGGCAACTTCGCAAAGGTGATGAAACAAGCTGTACAACACTGCGATTGTGTGCGCAGCTTGCCAACTGAGAGAAAACAGTACCTGACCACTCTCCTGCTTTTTCTATTCACATGAACATTCGATTGCAAGCTGTTTTGGACAACTTTCTTTCTCTTCTTGCAAAACACTCGGCAGACCTCCGTGCAGCCTCTAGAACACGATGGGAGATGTTTTCTGTGCTGGCACAGTTTCTCCTTGCCAGACAGAGTGGAAAAGCTTTTTGCTAAGATGTAGACGAGAAGAGAGGCTAAAGACGAAGGTACGGTGCTCTGCAGAGCTAAGCACCGCTCCCGGGCGTCTTTCGGCAGAAGGCGCACACCGCAGAGCACTGTGAGCGGCAGAATCGTCTTTGCGCGAAGAAGCAGCTTCTTCGTCTCCGGGAGCCGGAGAGAGCGGCAACTTCGCAAAGGTGATGAAACAAGCTGTACAACACTGTGATTGTGTGCGCAGCTTGCCAACTGAGAGAAAACAGTACCTGATCACTCTCCTGCCTTATGTAATCACATGAACATTCGATTGCAAGCTGTTTTGGACAACTTTCTTTCTCTTCTTGCAAAACACTCGGCAGACCTCCGTGCAGCCTCTAGAACACGATGGGAGATGTTTTCTGTGCTGGCAAAGTTTCTCCTTGCCAGACAGAGTGGAAAAGCTTTTTGCTAAGATGTAGACGAGAAGAGAGGCTAAAGACGAAGGTACGGTGCTCTGCAGAGCTAAGCACCGCTCCCGGGCCTCTTTCGGCAGAAGGCGCACACCGCAGAGCACTGTGAGCGGCAGAATCGTCTTTGCGCGAAGAAGCAGCTTCTTCGTCTCCGGGAGCCGGAGAGAGCGGCAACTTCGCAAAGGTGATGAAACAAGCTGTACAACACTGCGATTGTGTGCGCAGCTTGCCAACTGAGAGAAAACAGTACCTGACCACTCTCCTGCCTTTTCTATTCAGATGAACATTCGATTGGAAGCTGTTTGGGACAACTTTGTTTCTCTTCTTGCAAAACACTCGGCAGACCTCCGTGCAGCCTCTAGAACACGATGGGAGATGTTTTCTGTGCTGGCAAAGTTTCTCCTTGCCAGACAGAGTGGAAAAGCTTTTTGCTAAGATGTAGACGAGAAGAGAGGCTAAAGACGAAGTTATGGTGCTCTGCAGAGCTAAGCACAGCTCCCGGGGCTCTTTCGGCAGAAGGCGCACACCGCAGAGCACTGTGAGCGGCAGAATCGTCTTTGCGCGAAGAAGCAGCTTCTTCGTCTCCGGGAGCCGGAGAGAGCGGCAACTTCGCAAAGGTGATGAAACAAGCTGTACAACACTGCGATTGTGTGGGCAGCTTGCCAACTGAGAGAAAACAGTACCTGACCACTCTCCTGCCTTTTCTATTCACATGAACATTCGATTGCAAGCTGTTTTGGACAACTTTCTTTCTCTTCTTGCAAAACACTCGGCAGACCTGCGTGCAGCCTCTAGAACACGATGGGAGATGTTTTCTGTGCTGGCACAGTTTCTCCTTGCCAGACAGAGTGGAAAAGCTTTTTGCTAAGATGTAGACGAGAAGAGAGGCTAAAGAAGCAGGTACGGTGCTTCTCAGAGCTAAGCACCGCTCCCGGGCGTCTTTCGGCAGAAGGCGCACACCGCAGAGCACTGTGAGCGGCAGAATCGTCTTTGCGCGAAGAAGCAGCTTCTTCGTCTCCGGGAGCCGGAGAGAGCGGCAACTTCGCAAAGGTGATGAAACAAGCTGTACAACACTGCGATTGTGTGCGCAGCTTGCCAACTGAGAGAAAACAGTACCTGACCACTCTCCTGCCTTATGTAATCACATGAACATTCGATTGCAAGCTGTTTTGGACAACTTTGTTTCTCTTCTTGCAAAACACTCGGCAGACCTCCGTGCAGCCTCTAGAACACGATGGGAGATGTTTTCTGTGCTGGCACAGTTTCTCCTTGCCAGACAGAGTGGAAAAGCTTTTTGCTAAGATGTAGACGAGAAGAGAGGCTAAAGACGAAGGTACGGTGCTCTGCAGAGCTAAGCACCGCTCCCGGGCGTCTTTCGGCAGAAGGCGCACACCGCAGAGCACTGTGAGCGGCAGAATCGTCTTTGCGCGAAGAAGCAGCTTCTTCGTCTCCGGGAGCCGGAGAGAGCGGCAACTTCGCAAAGGTGATGAAACAAGCTGTACAACACTGCGATTGTGTGCGCAGCGTGCCAACTGAGAGAAAACAGTACCTGACCACTCTCCTGCCTTTTCTATTCAGATGAACATTCGATTGCAAGCTGTTTTGGACAACTTTCTTTCTCTTCTTGCAAAACACTCGGCAGACCTCCGGGAAGCCTCTAGAACACGATGGGAGATGTTTTCTGTGCTGGCACAGTTTCTCCTTGCCAGACAGAGTGGAAAAGCTTTTTGCTAAGATGTAGACGAGAAGAGAGGCTAAAGACGAAGGTACGGTGCTCTGCAGAGCTAAGCACCGCTCCCGGGCGTCTTTCGGCAGAAGGCGCACACAGCAGAGCACTGTGAGCGGCAGAATCGTCTTTGCGCGAAGAAGCAGCTTCTTCGTCTCCGGGAGCCGGAGAGAGCGGCAACTTGGCAAAGGTGATGAAACAAGCTGTACAACACTGCGATTGTGTGCGCAGCTTGCCAACTGAGAGAAAACAGTACCTGACCACTCTCCTGCCTTTTCTATTCACATGAACATTCGATTGCAAGCTGTTTTGGACAACTTTCTTTCTCTTCTTGCAAAACACTCGGCAGATCTCCGTGCAGCCTCTAGAACACGATGGGAGATGTTTTCTGTGCTGGCACAGTTTCTCCTTGCCAGACAGAGTGGAAAAGCTTTTTGCTAAGATGTAGACGAGAAGAGAGGCTAAAGACGAAGGTACGGTTCTTCTCAGAGCTAAGCACCGCTCCCGGGCCTCTTTCGGCAGAAGGCGCACACCGCAGAGCACTGTGAGCGGCAGAATCGTCTTTGCGCGAAGAAGCAGCTTCTTCGTCTCCGGGAGCCGGAGAGAGCGGCAACTTCGCAAAGGTGATGAAACAAGCTGTACAGCACTGTGATTGTCTGCGCAGCTTGCCAACTGAGAGAAAACAGTACCTGACCACTCTCCTGCCTTTTCTATTCACATGAACATTCGATTGCAAGCTGTTTTGGACAACTTTCTTTCTCTTCTTGCAAAACACTCGGCAGACCTCCGTGCAGCCTCTAGAACACGATGGGAGATGTTTTCTGTGCTGGCACAGTTTCTTCTTGCCAGACAGAGTGGAAAAGCTTTTTGCTAAGATGTAGACGAGAAGAGAGGCTAAAGACGAAGGTACGGTGCTCTGCAGAGCTAAGCACCGCTCCCGGGCCTCTTTCGGCAAGAGGCGCACACCGCAGAGCACTGTGAGCGGCAGAATCGTCTTTGCGCGAAGAAGCAGCTTCTTCGTCTCCGGGAGCCGGAGAGAGCGGCAACTTCGCAAAGGTGATGAAACAAGCTGTACAACACTGCGATTGTGTGCGCAGCTTGCCAACTGAGAGAAAACAGTACCTGACCACTCTCCTGCCTTTTCTATTCAGATGAACATTCGATTGCAAGCTGTTTTGGACAACTTTCTTTCTCTTCTTGCAAAACACTCGGCAGACCTCCGTGCAGCCTCTAGAACACGATGGGAGATGTTTTCTGTGCTGGCACAGTTTCTCCTTGCCAGACAGAGTGGAAAAGCTTTTTGCTAAGATGTAGACGAGAAGAGAGGCTAAAGACGAAGGTACGGTGCTCTGCAGAGCTAAGCACCGCTCCCGGGCGTCTTTCGGCAGAAGGCGCACACCGCAGAGCACTGTGAGCGGCAGAATCGTCTTTGCGCGAAGAAGCAGCTTCTTCGTCTCCGGGAGCCGGAGAGAGCGGCAACTTCGCAAAGGTGATGAAACAAGCTGTACAACACTGCCATTGTGTGCGCAGCTTGCCAACTGAGAGAAAACAGTACCTGATCACTCTCCTGCCTTATGTAATCACATGAACATTCGATTGCAAGCTGTTTTGGACAACTTTCTTTCTCTTCTTGCAAAACACTCGGCAGACCTCCGTGCAGCCTCTAGAACACGATGGGAGATGTTTTCTGTGCTGGCACAGTTTCTCCTTGCCAGACAGAGTGGAAAAGCTTTTTGCTAAGATGTAGACGAGAAAAGAGGCTAAAGAAGCAGGTACAGTGCTCTGCAGAGTTAAGCACCGCTCCCGGACCGCTTTCGGCAGAAGCCGCACACCGCAGAGTACTGTGAGCGGCAGAATCGTCTTTGCGCGAAGAAGCAGCTTCTTCGTCTCCGGGAGCCGGAGAGAGCGGCAGCTTCGCAAAGGTGTGAAACAAGCTGTACAACACTGCGATTGTGTGCGCAGCTTGCCAACTGAGAGAAAACAGTACCTGACCACTCTCCTGCTTTTTCTATTCACATGAACATTCGATTGCAAGCTGTTTTGGACAACTTTCTTTCTCTTCTTGCAAAACACTCGGCAGACCTCCGTGCAGCCTCTAGAACACGATGGGAGGTGTTTTCTGTGGTGGCACAGTTTCTCCTTGCCAGACAGAGTGGAAAAGCTTTTTGCTAAGATGTAGACGAGAAGAGAGGCTAAAGACAAAGGTACGGTGCTCTGCAGAGCTAAGCACCGCTCCCGGGCCTCTTTCGGCAGAAGGCGCACACCGCAGAGCACTGTGAGCGGCAGAATCGTCTTTGCGCGAAGAAGCAGCTTCTTCGTCTCCGGGAGCCGGAGAGAGCGGCAACTTCGCAAAGGTGATGAAACAAGCTGTACAACACTGCGATTGTGTGCACAGCTTGCCAAGTGAGAGAAAACAGTACCTGACCACTCTCCTGCCTTTTCTATTCACATGAACATTCGATTGCAAGCTGTTTTGGACAACTTTCTTTCTCTTCTTGCAAAACACTCGGCAGACCTGCGTGCAGCCTCTAGAACACGATGGGAGATGTTTTCTGTGCTGGCACAGTTTCTCCTTGCCAGACAGAGTGGAAAAGCTTTTTGCTAAGATGTAGACGAGAAGAGAGGCTAAAGACGAAGGTACGGTGCTCTGCAGAGCTAAGCACCGCTCCCGGGCGTCTTTCGGCAGAAGGCGCACACCGCAGAGCACTGTGAGCGGCAGAATCGTCTTTGCGCGAAGAAGCAGCTTCTTCGTCTCCGGGAGCCGGAGAGAGCGGCAACTTCGCAAAGGTGATGAAACAAGCTGTACAACACTGCGATTGTGTGCGCAGCTTGCCAACTGAGAGAAAACAGTACCTGACCACTCTCCTGCCTTTTCTATTCATATGAACATTCGATTGCAAGCTGTTTTGACTACTTTCTCTCTCTTCTTGCAAAACACTCGGCAGACCTCCGTGCAGCCTCTAGAATACGATGGGAGATGTTTTCTGTGCTGGCACAGTTTCTCCTTGCCAGACAGAGTGGAAAAGCTTTTTGCTAAGATGTAGACGAGAAGAGAGGCTAAAGAAGCACGTATGGTGCTTCTCAGAGCTAAGCACCGCTCCCGGGCTTCTTTCGGCAGAAGGCGCACACCGCAGAGCACTGTGAGCGGCAGAATCGTCTTTGCGCGAAGAAGCAGCTTCTTCGTCTCCGGGAGCCGGAGAGAGCGGCAACTTGGCAAAGGTGATGAAACAAGCTGTACAACACTGCGATTGTGTGCGCAGCGTGCCAACTGAGAGAAAACAGTACCTGACCACTCTCCTGCCTTTTCTATTCACATGAACATTCGATTGCAAGCTGTTTTGGACAACTTTCTTTCTCTTCTTGCAAAACACTCGGCAGACCTCCGTGCAGCCTCTAGAACACGATGGGAGATGTTTTCTGTGCTGGCACAGTTTCTCCTTGCCAGACAGAGTGGAAAAGCTTTTTGCTAAGATGTAGACGAGAAGAGAGGCTAAAGACGAAGGTACGGTGCTCTGCAGAGCTAAGTACCGCTCCCTGACGTCTTTCGGCAGAAGGCGCACACCGCAGAGCACTGTGAGCGGCAGAATCGCCTTTGCGCGAAGAAGCAGCTTCTTCGTCTCCGGGAGCCGGAGAGAGCGGCAGCTTCGCAAAGGTGTGAAACAAGCTGTACAACACTGCGATTGTGTGCGCAGCTTGCCAACTGAGAGAAAACAGTACCTGACCACTCTCCTGCCTTTTCTATTCAGATGAACATTCGATTGCAAGCTGTTTTGGACAACTTTCTTTCTCTTCTTGCAAAACACTCGGCAGACCTCCGTGCAGCCTCTAGAACACGATGGGAGATGTTTTCTGTGCTGGCACAGTTTCTCCTTGCCAGACAGAGTGGAAAAGCTTTTTGCTAAGATGTAGACGAGAAGAGAGGCTAAAGACGAAGGTACGGTGCTCTGCAGAGCTAAGCACCGCTCCCGGGCTTCTTTCGGCAAGAGGCGCACACCGCAGAGCACTGTGAGCGGCAGAATCGTCTTTGCGCGAAGAAGCAGCTTCTTCGTCTCCGGGAGCCGGAGAGAGCGGCAACTTGGCAAAGGTGATGAAACAAGCTGTACAACACTGCGATTGTGTGCGCAGCTTGCCAAGTGAGAGAAAACAGTACCTGACCACTCTCCTGCCTTTTCTATTCACATGAACATTCGATTGCAAGCTGTTTTGGACAACTTTCTTTCTCTTCTTGCAAAACACTCGGCAGACCTCCGTGCAGCCTCTAGAACACGATGGGAGATGTTTTCTGTGCTGGCACAGTTTCTCCTTGCCAGACAGAGTGGAAAAGCTTTTTGCTAAGATGTAGACGAGAAGAGAGGCTAAAGAAGCACGTATGGTGCATCTCAGAGCTAAGCACAGCTCCCGGGGCTCTTTCGGCAGAAGGCGCACACCGCAGAGCACTGTGAGCGGCAGAATCGTCTTTGCGCGAAGAAGCAGCTTCTTCGTCTCCGGGAGCCGGAGAGAGCGGCAGCTTCGCAAAGGTGTGAAACAAGCTGTACAAGACTGCGATTGTGTGCGCAGCTTGCCAACTGAGAGAAAACAGTACCTGACCACTCTCCTGCCTTTTCTATTCACATGAACATTCGATTGCAAGCTGTTTTGGACAACTTTCTTTCTCTTCTTGCAAAACACTCGGCAGACCTGCGTGCAGCCTCTAGAACACGATGGGAGATGTTTTCTGTGCTGGCACAGTTTCTCCTTGCCAGACAGAGTGGAAAAGCTTTTTGCTAAGATGTAGACGAGAAGAGAGGCTAAAGACGAAGGTACGGTGCTCTGCAGAGCTAAGCACCGCTCCCGGGCTTCTTTCGGCAAGAGGCGCACACCGCAGAGCACTGTGAGCGGCAGAATCGTCTTTGCGCGAAGAAGCAGCTTCTTCGTCTCCGGGAGCCGGAGAGAGCGGCAACTTGGCAAAGGTGATGAAACAAGCTGTACAACACTGCGATTGTGTGCGCAGCTTGCCAACTGAGAGAAAACAGTACCTGACCACTCTCCTGCCTTTTCTATTCACATGAACATTCGATTGCAAGCTGTTTTGGACAACTTTCTTTCTCTTCTTGCAAAACACTCGGCAGACCTGCGTGCAGCCTCTAGAACACGATGGGAGATGTTTTTTGTGCTGGCACAGTTTCTCCTTGCCAGACAGAGTGGAAAAGCTTTTTGCTAAGATGTAGACGAGAAGAGAGGCTAAAGACGAAGGTACGGTGCTCTGCAGAGCTAAGCACCGCTCCCGGGCCTCTTTCGGCGGAAGGCGCACACCGCAGAGCACTGTGAGCGGCAGAATCGTCTTTGCGCGAAGAAGCAGCTTCTTCGTCTCCGGGAGCCGGAGAGAGCGGCAACTTCGCAAAGGTGATGAAACAAGCTGTACAACACTGCGATTGTGTGCGCAGCTTGCCAACTGAGAGAAAACAGTACCTGACCACTCTCCTGCCTTTTCTATTCAGATGAACATTCGATTGGAAGCTGTTTTGGACAACTTTCTTTCTCTTCTTGCAAAACACTCGGCAGACCTGCGTGCAGCCTCTAGAACACGATGGGAGATGTTTTTTGTGCTGGCACAGTTTCTCCTTGCCAGACAGAGTGGAAAAGCTTTTTGCTAAGATGTAGACGAGAAGAGAGGCTAAAGACGAAGGTACGGTGCTCTGCAGAGCTAAGCACCGCTCCCGGGGCTCTTTCGGCAGAAGGCGCACACCGCAGAGCACTGTGAGCGGCAGAATCGTCTTTGCGCGAAGAAGCAGCTTCTTCGTCTCCGGGAGCCGGAGAGAGCGGCAACTTCGCAAAGGTGATGAAACAAGCTGTACAACACTGCGATTGTGTGCGCAGCTTGCCAAGTGAGAGAAAACAGTACCTGACCACTCTCCTGCCTTTTCTATTCAGATGAACATTCGATTGCAAGCTGTTTTGGACAACTTTCTTTCTCTTCTTGCAAAACACTCGGCAGACCTGCGTGCAGCCTCTAGAACACGATGGGAGATGTTTTCTGTGCTGGCACAGTTTCTCCTTGCCAGACAGAGTGGAAAAGCTTTTTGCTAAGATGTAGACGAGAAGAGAGGCTAAAGACGAAGGTACGGTGCTCTGCAGAGCTAAGCACCGCTCCCGGGCCTCTTTCGGCAGAAGGCGCACACAGCAGAGCACTGTGAGCGGCAGAATCGTCTTTGCGCGAAGAAGCAGCTTCTTCGTCTCCGGGAGCCGGAGAGAGCGGCAACTTGGCAAAGGTGATGAAACAAGCTGTACAACACTGCGATTGTGTGCGCAGCTTGCCAACTGAGAGAAAACAGTACCTGACCACTCTCCTGCCTTTTCTATTCAGATGAACATTCGATTGCAAGCTGTTTTGGACAACTTTCTTTCTCTTCTTGCAAAACACTCGGCAGACCTCCGTGCAGCCTCTAGAACACGATGGGAGATGTTTTCTGTGCTGGCACAGTTTCTCCTTGCCAGACAGAGTGGAAAAGCTTTTTGCTAAGATGTAGACGAGAAGAGAGGCTAAAGACGAAGGTACGGTGCTCTGCAGAGCTAAGCACCGCTCCCGGGCGTCTTTCGGCAGAAGGCGCACACCGCAGAGCACTGTGAGCGGCAGAATCGTCTTTGCGCGAAGAAGCAGCTTCTTCGTCTCCGGGAGCTGGAGAGAGCGGCAACTTGGCAAAGGTGATGAAACAAGCTGTACAACACTGCGATTGTGTGCGCAGCTTGCCAACTGAGAGAAAACAGTACCTGACCACTCTCCTGCCTTTTCTATTCACATGAACATTCGATTGCAAGCTGTTTTGGACAACTTTCTTTCTCTTCTTGCAAAACACTCGGCAGACCTCCGTGCAGCCTCTAGAACACGATGGGAGATGATTTCTGTGCTGGCACAGTTTCTCCTTGCCAGACAGAGTTGAAAAGCTTTTTACTAAGATGTAGATGAGAAGAGAGGCTAAACAAGCAGGTACGGTGCTCTGCAGAGCTAAGCACCGCTCCCGGGCGTCTTTCGGCAGAAGGCGCACACCGCAGAGCACTGTGAGCGGCAGAATCGTCTTTGCGCGAAGAAGCAGCTTCTTCGTCTCCGGGAGCCGGAGAGAGCGGCAACTTCGCAAAGGTGATGAAACAAGCTGTACAACACTGCGATTGTGTGCGCAGCTTGCCAACTGAGAGCAAACAGTACCTGACCACTCTCCTGCCTTTTCTATTCACGTGAACATTCGATTGGAAGCTGTTTTGGACAACTTTCTTTCTCTTCTTGCAAAACATTCGGCAGACCTCCGTGCAGCCTCTAGAACACGATGGGAGATGTTTTCTGTGCTGGCACAGTTTCTCCTTGCCAGAAAGAGTGGAAAAGCTTTTTGCTAAGATGTAGACGAGAAGAGAGGCTAAAGAAGCACGTATGGTGCTTCTCAGAGCTAAGCACCGCTCCCGGGGCTCTTTCGGCAGAAGGCGCACACCGCAGAGCACTGTGAGCGGCAGAATCGTCTTTGCGCGAAGAAGCAGCTTCTTCGTCTCCGGGAGCCGGAGAGAGCGGCAACTTGGCAAAGGTGATGAAACAAGCTGTACAACACTGCGATTGTGTGCGCAGCTTGCCAACTGAGAGAAAACAGTACCTGACCACTCTCCTGCCTTTTCTATTCACATGAACATTCGATTGCAAGCTGTTTTGGACAACTTTCTTTCTCTTCTTGCAAAACACTCGGCAGACCTGCGTGCAGCCTCTAGAACACGATGGGAGATGTTTTCTGTGCTGGCACAGTTTCTCCTTGCCAGACAGAGTGGAAAAGCTTTTTGCTAAGATGTAGACGAGAAGAGAGGCTAAAGACGAAGGTACGGTGCTCTGCAGAGCTAAGCACAGCTCCCGGGGCTCTTTCGGCAGAAGGCGCACACCGCAGAGCACTGTGAGCGGCAGAATCGTCTTTGCGCGAAGAAGCAGCTTCTTCGTCTCCGGAGCCGGAGAGAGCGGCAACTTCGCAAAGGTGATGAAACAAGCTGTACAACACTGCGATTGTGTGCGCAGCTTGCCAAGTGAGAGAAAACAGTACCTGACCACTCTCCTGCCTTTTCTATTCACATGAACATTCGATTGGAAGCTGTTTTGGACAACTTTCTTTCTCTTCTTGCAAAACACTCGGCAGACCTCCGTGCAGCCTCTAGAACACGATGGGAGATGTTTTCTGTGCTGGCACAGTTTCTCCTTGCCAGACAGAGTGGAAAAGCTTTTTGCTAAGATGTAGACGAGAAAAGAGGCTAAAGAAGCAGGTACAGTGCTCTGCAGAGCTAAGCACCGCTCCCGGACCTCTTTCGGCAGAAGCCGCACACCGCAGAGCACTGTGAGCGGCAGAATCGTCTTTGCGCGAAGAAGCAGCTTCTTCGTCTCCGGGAGCCGGAGAGAGCGGCAGCTTCGCAAAGGTGTGAAACAAGCTGTACAACACTGCGATTGTGTGCGCAGCTTGCCACCTGAGAGAAAACAGTACCTGACCACTCTCCTGCCTTTTCTATTCACATGAACATTCGATTGCAAGCTGTTTTGGACAACTTTCTTTCTCTTCTTGCAAAACACTCGGCAGACCTGCGTGCAGCCTCTAGAACACGATGGGAGATGTTTTCTGTGCTGGCACAGTTTCTCCTTGCCAGACAGAGTGGAAAAGCTTTTTGCTAAGATGTAGACGAGAAGAGAGGCTAAAGACGAAGGTACGGTGCTCTGCAGAGCTAAGCACCGCTCCCGGGCTTCTTTCGGCAAAAGGCGCACACCGCAGAGCACTGTGAGCGGCAGAATCGTCTTTGCGCGAAGAAGCAGCTTCTTCGTCTCCGGGAGCCGCAGAGAGCGGCAACTTCGCAAAGGTGATGAAACAAGCTGTACAACACTGCTATTGTGTGCGCAGCTTGCCAAGTGAGAGAAAACAGTACCTGACCACTCTCCTGCCTTTTCTATTCACATGAACATTCGATTGCAAGCTGTTTTGGACAACTTTCTTTCTCTTCTTGCAAAACACTCGGCAGACCTCCGTGCAGCCTCTAGAACACGATGGGAGATGTTTTCTGTGCTGGCACAGTTTCTCCTTGCCAGACAGAGTGGAAAAGCTTTTTGCTAAGATGTAGACGAGAAGAGAGGCTAAAGACGAAGGTACGGTGCTCTGCAGAGCTAAGCACCGCTCCCGGGCCTCTTTCGGCAGAAGGCGCACACCGCAGAGCACTGTGAGCGGCAGAATCGTCTTTGCGCGAAGAAGCAGCTTCTTCGTCTCCGGGAGCCGGAGAGAGCGGCAACTTGGCAAAGGTGATGAAACAAGCTGTACAACACTGCTATTGTGTGCGCAGCTTGCCAACTGAGAGAAAACAGTACCTGACCACTCTCCTGCCTTTTCTATTCAGATGAACATTCGATTTCAAGCTGTTTTTGACAACTTTCTTTCTCTTCTTGCAAAACACTCGGCAGACCTCCGTGCAGCCTCTAGAACACGATGGGAGATGTTTTCTGTGCTGGCACAGTTTCTCCTTGCCAGACAGAGTGGAAAAGCTTTTTGCTAAGATGTAGACGAGAAGAGAGGCTAAAGACGAAGGTACGGTGCTCTGCAGAGCTAAGCACCGCTCCCTGGCGTCTTTCGGCAGAAGGCGCACACCGCAGAGCACTGTGAGCGGCAGAATCGTCTTTGCGCGAAGAAGCAGCTTCTTCGTCTCCGGGACCCGGAGAGAGCGGCAGCTTAAACAAAGGTGATGAAACAAGCTGTACGACACTGCGATTGTGTGCGCAGCTTGCCAACTGAGAGAAAACAGTACCTGACCACTCTCCTGCCTTTTCTATTCACATGAACATTCGATTGCAAGCTGTTTTGGACAACTTTCTTTCTCTTCTTGCAAAACACTCGGCAGACCTCCGTGCAGCCTCTAGAACACGATGGGAGATGTTTTCTGTGCTGGCACAGTTTCTCCTTGCCAGACAGAGTGGAAAAGCTTTTTGCTAAGATGTAGACGAGAAGAGAGGCTAAAGACGAAGGTACGGTGCTCTGCAGAGCTAAGCACCGCTCCCGGGCGTCTTTCGGCAGAAGGCGCACACCGCAGAGCACTGTGAGTGGCAGAATCGTCTTTGCGCGAAGAAGCAGCTTCTTCGTCTCCGGGAGCCGGAGAGAGCGGCAACTTCGCAAAGGTGATGAAACAAGCTGTACAACACTGCGATTGTGTGCGCAGCTTGCCAACTGAGAGAAAACAGTACCTGACCACTCTCCTGCCTTTTCTATTGACATGAACATTCGATTGCAAGCTGTTTTGGACAACTTTCCTTCTCTTCTTGCAAAACACTCGGCAGACCTGCGTGCAGCCTCTAGAACACGATGGGAGATGTTTTTTGTGCTGGCACAGTTTCTCCTTGCCAGACAGAGTGGAAAAGCTTTTTGCTAAGATGTAGACGACAAGAGAGGCTAAAGACGAAGGTACGGTGCTCTGCAGAGCTAAGCACCGCTCCCGGGCCTCTTTCGGCAGAAGGCGCACACCGCAGAGCACTGTGAGCGGCAGAATCGTCTTTGCGCGAAGAAGCAGCTTCTTCGTCTCCGGGAGCCGGAGAGAGCGGCAACTTCGCAAAGGTGATGAAACAAGCTGTACAACACTGCGATTGTGTGCGCAGCTTGCCAACTGAGAGAAAACAGTACCTGACCACTCTCCTGCCTTTTCTATTGACATGAACATTCGATTGCAAGCTGTTTTGGACAACTTTCTTTCTCTTCTTGCAAAACACTCGGCAGACCTGCGTGCAGCCTCTAGAACACGATGGGAGATGTTTTCTGTGCTGGCACAGTTTCTCCTTGCCAGACAGAGTGGAAAAGCTTTTTGCTAAGATGTAGACGAGAAGAGAGGCTAAAGACGAAGGTACGGTGCTCTGCAGAGCTAAGCACCGCTCCCGGGGCTCTTTCGGCAGAAGGCGCACACCGCAGAGCACTGTGAGCGGCAGAATCGTCTTTGCGCGAAGAAGCAGCTTCTTCGTCTCCGGGAGCCGGAGAGAGCGGCAACTTGGCAAAGGTGATGAAACAAGCTGTACAACACTGCGATTGTGTGCGCAGCTTGCCAAGTGAGAGAAAACTGTACCTGACCACTCTCCTGCCTTTTCTATTCACGTGAACATTCGATTGCAAGCTGTTTTGGACAACTTTCTTTCTCTTCTTACAAAACACTCGGCAGACCTCCGTGCAGCCTCTAGAACACGATGGGAGATGTTTTCTGTGCTGGCACAGTTTCTCCTTGCCAGACAGAGTGGAAAAGCTTTTTGCTAAGATGTAGACGAGAAGAGAGGCTAAAGAAGCACGTATGGTGCTTCTCAGAGCTAAGCACCTCTCCCGGGGCTCTTTCGGCAGAAGGCGCACACCGCAGAGCACTGTGAGCGGCAGAATCGTCTTTGCGCGAAGAAGCAGCTTCTTCGTCTCCGGGAGCCGGAGAGAGCGGCAACTTCGCAAAGGTGATGAAACAAGCTGTACAACACTGCGATTGTGTGCGCAGCTTGCCAACTGAGAGAAAACAGTACCTGACCACTCTCCTGCCTTTTCTATTCAGATGAACATTCGATTGCAAGCTGTTTTGGACAACTTTCTTTCTCTTCTTGCAAAACACTCGGCAGACCTCCGTGCAGCCTCTAGAACACGATGGGAGATGTTTTCTGTGCTGGCACAGTTTCTCCTTGCCAGACAGAGTGGAAAAGCTTTTTGCTAAGATGTAGACGAGAAGAGAGGCTAAAGACGAAGGTACGGTGCTCTGCAGAGCTAAGCACAGCTCCCGGGGCTCTTTCGGCAGAAGGCGCACACCGCAGAGCACTGTGAGCGGCAGAATCGTCTTTGCGCGAAGAAGCAGCTTCTTCGTCTCCGGGAGCCGGAGAGAGCGGCAACTTCGCAAAGGTGATGAAACAAGCTGTACAACACTGCGATTGTGTGCGCAGCTTGCCAACTGAGAGAAAACAGTACCTGACCACTCTCCTGCCTTTTCTATTCACATGAACATTCGATTGGAAGCTGTTTTGGACAACTTTCTTTCTATTCTTGCAAAACACTCGGCAGACCTGCGTGCAGCCTCTAGAACACGATGGGAGATGTTTTCTGTGCTGGCACAGTTTCTCCTTGCCAGACAGAGTGGAAAAGCTTTTTGCTAAGATGTAGACGAGAAGAGAGGCTAAAGACGAAGGTACGGTGCTCTGCAGAGCTAAGCACCGCTCCCGGGCTTCTTTCGGCAAAAGGCGCACACCGCAGAGCACTGTGAGCGGCAGAATCGTCTTTGCGCGAAGAAGCAGCTTCTTCGTCTCCGGGAGCCGCAGAGAGCGGCAACTTCGCAAAGGTGATGAAACAAGCTGTACAACACTGCTATTGTGTGCGCAGCTTGCCAAGTGAGAGAAAACAGTACCTGACCACTCTCCTGCCTTTTCTATTCACATGAACATTCGATTGCAAGCTGTTTTGGACAACTTTCTTTCTCTTCTTGCAAAACACTCGGCAGACCTCCGTGCAGCCTCTAGAACACGATGGGAGATGTTTTCTGTGCTGGCACAGTTTCTCCTTGCCAGACAGAGTGGAAAAGCTTTTTGCTAAGATGTAGACGAGAAGAGAGGCTAAAGACGAAGGTACGGTGCTCTGCAGAGCTAAGCACCGCTCCCGGGCCTCTTTCGGCAGAAGGCGCACACCGCAGAGCACTGTGAGCGGCAGAATCGTCTTTGCGCGAAGAAGCAGCTTCTTCGTCTCCGGGAGCCGGAGAGAGCGGCAACTTGGCAAAGGTGATGAAACAAGCTGTACAACACTGCTATTGTGTGCGCAGCTTGCCAACTGAGAGAAAACAGTACCTGACCACTCTCCTGCCTTTTCTATTCAGATGAACATTCGATTTCAAGCTGTTTTGGACAACTTTCTTTCTCTTCTTGCAAAACACTCGGCAGACCTCCGTGCAGCCTCTAGAACACGATGGGAGATGTTTTCTGTGCTGGCACAGTTTCTCCTTGCCAGACAGAGTGGAAAAGCTTTTTGCTAAGATGTAGACGAGAAGAGAGGCTAAAGACGAAGGTACGGTGCTCTGCAGAGCTAAGCACCGCTCCCTGGCGTCTTTCGGCAGAAGGCGCACACCGCAGAGCACTGTGAGCGGCAGAATCGTCTTTGCGCGAAGAAGCAGCTTCTTCGTCTCCGGGACCCGGAGAGAGCGGCAGCTTAAACAAAGGTGATGAAACAAGCTGTACGACACTGCGATTGTGTGCGCAGCTTGCCAACTGAGAGAAAACAGTACCTGACCACTCTCCTGCCTTTTCTATTCACATGAACATTCGATTGCAAGCTGTTTTGGACAACTTTCTTTCTCTTCTTGCAAAACACTCGGCAGACCTGCGTGCAGCCTCTAGAACACGATGGGAGATGTTTTCTGTGCTGGCACAGTTTCTCCTTGCCAGACAGAGTGGAAAAGCTTTTTGCTAAGATGTAGACGAGAAGAGAGGCTAAAGACGAAGGTACGGTGCTCTGCAGAGCTAAGCACCGCTCCCGGGCGTCTTTCGGCAGAAGGCGCACACCGCAGAGCACTGTGAGTGGCAGAATCGTCTTTGCGCGAAGAAGCAGCTTCTTCGTCTCCGGGAGCCGGAGAGAGCGGCAACTTCGCAAAGGTGATGAAACAAGCTGTACAACACTGCGATTGTGTGCGCAGCTTGCCAACTGAGAGAAAACAGTACCTGACCACTCTCCTGCCTTTTCTATTGACATGAACATTCGATTGCAAGCTGTTTTGGACAACTTTCCTTCTCTTCTTGCAAAACACTCGGCAGACCTGCGTGCAGCCTCTAGAACACGATGGGAGATGTTTTTTGTGCTGGCACAGTTTCTCCTTGCCAGACAGAGTGGAAAAGCTTTTTGCTAAGATGTAGACGAGAAGAGAGGCTAAAGACGAAGGTACGGTGCTCTGCAGAGCTAAGCACCGCTCCCGGGCCTCTTTCGGCAGAAGGCGCACACCGCAGAGCACTGTGAGCGGCAGAATCGTCTTTGCGCGAAGAAGCAGCTTCTTCGTCTCCGGGAGCCGGAGAGAGCGGCAACTTCGCAAAGGTGATGAAACAAGCTGTACAACACTGCGATTGTGTGCGCAGCTTGCCAACTGAGAGAAAACAGTACCTGACCACTCTCCTGCCTTTTCTATTGACATGAACATTCGATTGCAAGCTGTTTTGGACAACTTTCTTTCTCTTCTTGCAAAACACTCGGCAGACCTGCGTGCAGCCTCTAGAACACGATGGGAGATGTTTTCTGTGCTGGCACAGTTTCTCCTTGCCAGACAGAGTGGAAAAGCTTTTTGCTAAGATGTAGACGAGAAGAGAGGCTAAAGACGAAGGTACGGTGCTCTGCAGAGCTAAGCACCGCTCCCGGGGCTCTTTCGGCAGAAGGCGCACACCGCAGAGCACTGTGAGCGGCAGAATCGTCTTTGCGCGAAGAAGCAGCTTCTTCGTCTCCGGGAGCCGGAGAGAGCGGCAACTTGGCAAAGGTGATGAAACAAGCTGTACAACACTGCGATTG
>NW_026536298.1:0-53168 GCF_028551555.1 Melozone crissalis | reverse complement strand
CAGGCCATATGCCATCAATTGCAGGGACGTGCACCAAAGCTTGTCCAAATTGATGCCCGCTGATTGCCTAAACAGAAAAGAAGGACCTACAAACACTCTGGAATGGAGATACCATCAAAAGAATTGCAATTGGAGGAGAAAATCAAAAATGTGGAAATTTTGTGACTACAAGAAAATGGGACCGTGATTCTATCCAGCGCAGTACGAAGGGCCAAAAGAGGCCAAAACTAAGCTCGCAGATGCTGCAAAAGCGGGGCAAAATGTCAAGGAGGAAGACACAGCTTGCAGGGGAAGGTATGAGGGTCATGCTATGGATAGTGAAAAAATGACAAAAAAATTTTCGCAAAGTCAAAGCCATGCAAAGGCATGGCATGCCATCAAGTGCAGGGACATGCACCAAAGATTCCCCTATTGGTCCCCATTGAATCGCAAGATTCCGTTTCCCTTCCCGAAAGGAAATTTCCTTTCGGGAAGGGAAACGGAATCTTGCGACCCCGAAAAGAAAGGCTTACAAACACTCTGGAAAGGCGCTAGGATCAAATGAAACACAATTGAAAAATACCCAGAAAATCGGCAGATGTAGTGTCTTCAAGAGATGGTCTCGGAGGGCGTCAGCTGCAGTGCAATTCACCGAAACATGCCAAAACAAAGCTCACAGAAGTTGCAAAAGCAGGGGAAAATGTCGAGGAGGAAGACACAACTTGGAGGGGAAGGTATGAGGGACATGGCATGGATACTTAAAAAAAAAAAAAATATATTGCCAAAGTCAAGCCATATAAAGGCAGGCCATATGCCATCAAGTGCAGGGACGTGCACCAAAGCTTGTCCAAATTGATCCCCGCTGATGGCCTAAACAGAAAAGAAAGACCTACAAACACTCTGGAATGGAGATACCATCAAAAGAATTGCAATTGGAGGAGAAAATCAAAAATGTGGAAATTTTGTGACTTCAAGAAAATGGACCAGGATTCTATCCAGCGCAGTGCAAAGGACCAAAAGAGGCCAAAACAAGGCTCGCAGATGCTGCAATAGCGGGGCAAAATGTCAAGGAGGAAAACACAGCTTGCAGGGGGAAGTATGAGGGTCATGCTATGGATAGTGAAAAAATTACAAAAAATTTTTCGCAAAGTCAAAGCCATGCAAAGGCATGGCATGCCATCAAGTGCAGGGACATGCACCAAAGATTCCCCTATTGGTCCCCATTGAAATCGCAAGATTCCGTTTCCCTTCCCGAAAGGAAATTTCATTTCCTATCGGGAAGGGAAACGGAATCTTGCGACCCCAAAAAGAAAGGCTTACAAACACTCTGGAAAGGAGCTAGGATCAAATGAAATGCAATTGAAAAAAACCCAGAAAATCGGCAGATGTAGTGTCTTCAAGAGATGGTCTCGGAGGGCGTCAGCTGCAGTGCAAAGGACCGAAAGATGCCCAAACAAAGCTCACAGAAGTTGCAAAAGCAGGGGAAAATGTCGAGGAGGAAGACACAACTTGGAGGGGAAGGTATGAGGGACATGGCATGGATACATAAAAAAAATAAAAAGTCTCCAAAGTCAAGCCCATAAAAAGGCAGGCCATATGCCATCAAGTGCAGGGACGTGCACCAAAGCTTGTCCAAATTGATGCCCGCTGATGGCCTAAACAGAAAAGAAAGACCTACAAACACTCTGGAATGGAGATACCATCAAAAGAATTGCAATTGGAGGAGAAAATCAAAAATGTGGAAATTTTGTGACTACAAGAAAATGGACCGGGATCTATCCAGCGCAGTACGAAGGGCCAAAAGAGGCCAAAACTAAGCTCGCAGATGCTGAAAAAGCG
This sequence comes from Melozone crissalis, assembly GCF_028551555.1. NCBI lineage: Eukaryota > Metazoa > Chordata > Aves > Passeriformes > Passerellidae > Melozone > Melozone crissalis. The sequence goes on along the minus strand of NW_026536298.1, from coordinate 51,350 downwards.
GGGCAAAATGTCAAGGAGGAAGACACAGCTTGCAGGGGAAGGTATGAGGGTCATGCTATGGATAGTCAAAAAATGACAAAAAATTTTCGCAAAGTCAAAGCCATGCGAAGGCATGGCATGCCATCAAGTGCAGGGACATGCACCAAAGATTCCCCTATTGGTCCCATTGAAATCGCAAGATTCCGTTTCCCTTCCCGAAAGGAAATTTCCTTTCGGGAAGGGAAACGGAATCTTGCGACCCCGAAAAGAAAGGCTTACAAACACACTGGAAAGGAGCTAGGATCAAATGAAATACAATTGAAAAATACCCAGAAAATCGGCAGATGTAGTGGTCTTCAAGAGATGGTCTCGGAGGGCGTCAGCTGCAGTGCAAAGGACCGAAAGATGCCCAAACAAAGCTCACAGAAGTTGCAAAAGCAGGGGAAAATGTCGAGGAGGAAGACACAACTTGGAGGGGAAGGTATGAGGGACATGGCATGGATACATAAGAAAAATAAAAAAAATGTCTCCAAAGTCAAGCCCATAAAAAGGCAGGCCATATGCCATCAAGTGCAGGGACGTGCACCAAAGCTTGTCCAAATTGATCCCCGCTGATGGCCTAAACAGAAAGAAAGACCTACAAACACTCTGGAATGGAGATACCATCAAAAGAATTGCAATTGGAGGAGAAAATCAAAAATGTGGAAATTTTGTGACTACAAGAAAATGGACCGGGATTCTATCCAGCGCAGTACGAAGGGCCAAAAGAGGCCAAAACTAAGCTCGCAGATGCTGCAAAAGCGGGGCAAAATGTCAAGGAGGAAGACACAGCTTGCAGGGGAAGGTATGAGGGTCATGCTATGGATAGTCAAAAAATGACAAAAAATTTTCGCAAAGTCAAAGACATGCAAAGGCATGGCATGCCATCTAGTGCAGGGACATGCACCAAAGATTCCCCTATTGGTCCCCATTGAAATCGCAAGATTCCGTTTCCCTTCCCGAAAGGAAATGAAATTTCCTTTCGGGAAGGGAAACGGAATCCTGCGACCCCGAAAAGAAAGGCTTACAAACACTCTGGAAAGGAGCTAGGATCAAATGAAATGCAATTGAAAAAAACCCAGAAAATCGGCAGATGTAGTGTCTTCAAGAGATGGTCTCGGAGGGCGTCAGCTGCAGTGCAAAGGACCGAAACATGCCCAAACAAAGCTCACAGAAGTTGCAAAAGCAGGGGAAAATGTCGAGGAGGAAGACACAACTTGGAGGGGAAGGTATGAGGGACATGGCATGGATACAGAAAAAAAATAAAAAGTCTCCAAAGTCAAGCCCATAAAAAGGCAGGCCATATGCCATCAATTGCAGGGACGTGCACCAAAGCTTGTCCAAATTGATCCCCGCTGATGGCCTAAACAGAAAAGAAGAGACCTACAAACACTCTGGAATGGAGATACCATCAAAAGAATTGCAATTGGAGGAGAAAATCAAAAATGTGGAAATTTTGTGACTACAAGAAAATGGACCGGGATTCTATCCAGCGCAGTACGAAGGGCCAAAAGAGGCCAAAACTAAGCTCGCAGATGCTGAAAAAGCGGGGCAAAATGTCAAGGAGGAAGACACAGCTTGCAGGGGAAGGTATGAGGGTCATGCTATGGATAGTCAAAAAATGACAAAAAATTTTCGCAAAGTCAAAGCCATGCGAAGGCATGGCATGCCATCAAGTGCAGGGACATGCACCAAAGATTCCCCTATTGGTCCCCATTGAAATCGCAAGATTCCTTTCCCTTCCCGAAAGGAAATTTCCTTTCGGGAAGGGAAACGGAATCTTGCGACCCCGAAAAGAAAGGCTTACAAACACTCTGGAAAGGAGCTAGGATCAAATGAAATACAATTGAAAAATACCCAGAGAATCGGCAGATGTAGTGTCTTCAAGAGATGGTCTCGGAGGGCGTCAGCTGCAGTGCAAAGGACCGAAAGATGCCCAAACAAAGCTCACAGAAGTTGCAAAAGCAGGGGAAAATGTCGAGGAGGAAGACACAACTTGGAGGGGAAGGTATGAGGGACATGGCATGGATACATAAGAAAAATAAAAAAAAATGTCTCCAAAGTCAAGCCCATAAAAAGGCAGGCCATATGCCATCAAGTGCAGGGGACGTGCACCAAAGCTTGTCCAAATTGATCCCCGCTGATGGCCTAAACAGAAAAGAAAGACCTACAAACACTCTGGAATGGAGATACCATCAAAAGAATTGCAATTGGAGGAGAAAATCAAAAATGTGGAAATTTTGGGACTACAAGAAAATGGACCGGATTCTATCCAGCGCAGTACGAAGGGCCAAAAGAGGCCAAAACTAAGCTCGCAGATGCTGCAAAAGCGGGGCAAAATGTCAAGGAGGAAGACACAGCTTGCAGGGGAAGGTATGAGGGTCATGCTATGGATAGTCCAAAAAATGACAAAAAATTTTCGCAAAGTCAAATCCATGCAAAGGCATGGCATGCCATCTAGTGCAGGGACATGCACCAAAGATTCCCCTATTGGTCCCCATTGAAATCGCAAGATTCCGTTTCCCTTCCCGAAAGGAAATTTCATTTCCTTTCGGGAAGGGAAACGGAATCTTGCGACCCCGAAAAGAAAGGCTTACAAACACTCTGGAAAGGAGCTAGGATCAAATGAAATGCAATTGAAAAAAACCCAGAAAATCGGCAGATGTAGTGTCTTCAAGAGATGGTCTCGGAGGGGCGTCAGCTGCAGTGCAAAGGACCGAAGATGCCCAAACAAAGCTCACAGAAGTTGCAAAAGCAGGGGAAAATGTCGAGGAGGAAGACACAACTTGGAGGGGAAGGTATGAGGGACATGGCATGGATACATAAAAAAATAAAAAGTCTCCAAAGTCAAGCCCATAAAAAGGCAGGCCATATGCCATCAAGTGCAGGGACGTGCACCAAAGCTTGTCCAAATTGATCCCCGCTGATGGCCTAAACAGAAAAGAAGGACCTACAAACACTCTGGAATGGAGATACCATCAAAAGAATTGCAATTGGAGGAGAAAATCAAAAATGTGGAAATTTTGTGACTACAAGAAAATGGACCGGGATTCTATCCAGCGCAGTACGAAGGGCCAAAGAGGCCAAAACTAAGCCTCGCAGATGCTGCAAAAGCGGGGCAAAATGTCAAGGAGGAAGACACAGCTTGCAGGGGAAGGTATGAGGGTCATGCTATGGATAGTCAAAAAATGACAAAAAATTTTCGCAAAGTCAAAGCCATGCGAAGGCATGGCATGCCATCAAGTGCAGGGACATGCACCAAAGATTCCCCTATTGGTCCCCATTGAAATCGCAAGATTCCGTTTCCCTTCCCGAAAGGAAATTTCTTTCGGGAAGGGAAACGGAATCTTGCGACCCCGAAAGAAAGGCTTACAAACACTCTGGAAAGGAGATAGGATCAAATGAAATACAATTGAAAAATACCCAGAGAATCGGCAGATGTAGTGTCTTTCAAGAGATGGTCTCGGAGGGCGTCAGCTGCAGTGCAAAGGACCGAAAGATGCCCAAACAAAGCTCACAGAAGTTGCAAAAGCAGGGGAAAATGTCGAGGAGGAAGACACAACTTGGAGGGGAAGGTATGAGGGACATGGCATGGATACATAAGAAAATAAAAAAAATGTCTCCCAAGTCAAGCCCATAAAAAGGCAGGCCATATGCCATCAAGTGCAGGGACGTGCACCAAAGCTTGTCCAAATTGATCCCCGCTGATGGCCTAAACAGAAAAGAAAGACCTACAAACACTCTGGAATGGAGATACCCATCAAAAGAATTGCAATTGGAGGAGAAAATCAAAATGTGGAAATTTTGTGACTACAAGAAAATGGACCGGGATTCTATCCAGCGCAGTACGAAGGGCCAAAAGAGGCCAAAATTAAGCTCGCAGATGCTGCAAAAGCGGGGCAAAATGTCAAGGAGGAAGACACAGCTTGCAGGGGATGGTATGAGGGTCATGCTATGGATAGTCAAAAAATGACAAAAAATTTTCGCAAAGTAAAAGCCATGCAAAGGCATGGCATGCCATCAAGTGCAGGGACATGCACCAAAGATTCCCCTATTGGTCCCCATTGAAATCGCAAGATTCCCTTTCCCTTCCCGAAAGGAAATTTCCTTTCGGGAAGGGAAACGGAATCTTGCGACCCCGAAAAGAAGGCTTACAAACACTCTGGAAAGGAGCTAGGATCAAATGAAATACAATTGAAAAAACCACAGAAAATCGGCAGATGTATTGTCTACAAGAGATGGTCTCGGAGGGCGTCAGCTGCAGTGCAAAGGACCGAAAGATGCCCAAACAAAGCTCACAGAAGTTGCAAAAGCAGGGGAAAATGTCGAGGAGGAAGACACAACTTGGAGGGGAAGGTGATGCGGGGACATGCATGGATACATAAGAAAAATAAAAAAATGTCTCCAAAGTCAAGCCCATATAAAGGCAGGCCATATGCCATCAAGTGCAGGGACGTGCACCAAAGCTTGTCCAAATTGATCCCCGCTGATGGCCTAAACAGGAAAGAAGGACCTACAAACACTCTGGAATGGAGATACCATCAAAAGAATTGCAATTGGAGGAGAAAATCAAAAATGTGAAATTTTGTGACTTCAAGAAAATGGACCAGGATTCTATCCAGCGCAGTGCAAAGGACCAAAAGAGGCCAAAACAAGGCTCGCAGATGCTGCAATAGCGGGGCAAAATGTCAAGGAGGAAAACACAGCTTGCAGGGGAAGGTATGAGGGTCATGCTATGGATAGTGAAAAAATGACAAAAAAATTTTCGCAAAGTCAAAGCCATGCAAAGGCATGGCATGCCATCAAGTGCAGGGACATGCACCAAAGATTCCCCTATTGGTCCCCATTGAAATCACAAGATTCCGTTTCCCTTCCCAAAGGAAATGAAATTTCCTTTCGGGAAGGGAAACGGAATCTTGCGACCCCGAAAAGGAAGGCTTACAAACACTCTGGATAGGAGCTAGGATCAAATGAAATGCAATTGAAAAATACCCAGAAAATCGGCAGATGTAGTGTCTTCAAGAGATGGTCTCCGGAGGGCGTCAGCTGCAGTGCAAAGGACCGAAACATGCCCAAACAAAGCTCACAGAAGTTGCAAAAGCAGGGGAAAATGTCGAGGAGGAAGACACAACTTGGAGGGTAAGGTGATGAGCGACATGGCATGGATATATAAAAAAAAATAAAAATTCTCCAAAGTCAAGCCCATAAAAAGGCAGGCCATATGCCATCAAGTGCAGGGACGTGCACCAAAGCTTGTCCAAATTGATCCCCGCTGATGGCCTAAACAGAAAAGAAGGACCTACAAACACTCTGGAATGGAGATACCATCAAAAGAATTGCAATTGGAGGAGAAAATCAAAAATGTGGAAATTTTGTGACTACAACAAAATGGAACGGGATTCTATCCAGCGCCGTACGAAGGGCCAAAAGAGGCCAAAACTAAGCTCGCAGATGCCTGCAAAAGCGGGGCAAAATGTCAAGGAGGAAGACACAGCTTGCAGGGGAAGGTATGAGGGTCATGCTATGGATAGTCAAAAAATGACAAAAAATTTTCGCAAAGTCAAAGCCATGCAAAGGCATGGCATGCCATCTAGTGCAGGGACATGCACCAAAGATTCCCCTATTGGTCCCCATTGAAATCGCAAGATTCCGTTTCCCTTCCCGAAAGGAAATTTCATTTCCTTTCGTGAAGGGAAACGGAATCCTGCGACCCCGAAAAGAAAGGCTTACCAAACACTCTGGAAAGGAGCTAGGATCATATGAAATGCAATTGAAAAAACCAGAAATCGGCAGATGTAGTGTCTTGAAGAGATGGTCTCGGAGGGCGTCAGCTGCAGTGCAAAGGACCGAAACATGCCCAAACAAAGCTCACAGAAGTTGCAAAAGCAGGGGAAAATGTCGAGGAGGAAGACACAACTTGGAGGGGAAGGTATGAGGGACATGGCATGGATACATAAGAAAAATAAAAAAAATGTCTCCAAAGTCAAGCCATAAAAAGGCAGGCCATATGCCATCAAGTGCAAGGGACGTGCACCAAAGCTTGTCCAAATTGATCCCCGCTGATGGCCTAAACAGAAAAGAAAGACTACAAACACTCTGGAATGGAGATACCATCAAAAGAATTGCAATTGGAGGGAGAAAATCAAAAATCTGGAAATTTTGTGACTACAAGAAAATGGACCGGGGATTCTATCCAGCGCAGTACGAAGGGCCAAAAGAGGCCAAAATTAAGCTCGCAGATGCTGCAAAAGCGGGGCAAATGTCAAGGAGGAAGACACAGCTTGCAGGGGATGGTATGAGGGTCATGCTATGGATAGTCAAAAAATGACAAAAAATTTTTCGCAAAGTAAAAAGCCATGCAAAGCATGGCATGCCATCAAGTGCAGGGACATGCACCAAAGATTCCCCTATTTGTCCCCATTGAAATCGCAAGATTCCCTTTCCCTTCCCGAAAGGAAATTTCATTTCCTATCAGGAAGGGAAACGGAATCTTGCGACCCCAAAAAGAAAGGCTTACAAACACTCTGGAAAGGAGCTAGGATCAAATGAAATACAATTGAAAAACCACAGAAAATCGGCAGATGTATTGTCTTCAAGAGATGGTCTCGGGAGGGCGTCAGCTGCAGTGCAAAGGACCGAAGATGCCCAAACAAAGCTCACAGAAGTTGCAAAAGCAGGGGAAAATGTCGAGGAGGGAAGACACAACTTGGAGGGGGAAGGTATGCGGGACATGGCATGGATACATAAGAAAAATAAAAAAAATGTCTCCAAAGTCAAGCCCATATAAAGGCAGGGCCATATGCCATCAAGTGCAGGGACGTGCACCAAAGCTTGTCCAAATTGATCCCTGCTGCAAAGGCGAAAACAGGAAAGAAGGGACCTACAAACACTCTGGAATGGAGATACCATCAAAGAATTGCAATTGAGGAGAAATCAAAATGTGGAAATTTTGTGACTTCAAGAAATGGACCAGGATTCTATCCAGCGCAGTGCAAAGGACCAAAAGAGGCCAAAACAAGGCTCGCAGATGCTGCAATAGCGGGGCAAAATGTCAAGGAGGAAAACCAGCTTGCAGGGGAAGGTTGATGAGGGTCATGCTATGGATAGTGAAAAAATGACAAAAAAATTTTCGCAAAGTCAAAGCCATGCAAAGGCATGGCATGCCATCAAGTGCAGGGACATGCACCAAAGATTCCCCTATTTGTCCCCATTGAAATCACAAGATTCCGTTTCCCTTCCCAAAGGAAATGAAATTTCCTTTCGGGAAGGAAACGGAATCTTGCGACCCCGAAAAGGAAGGCTTACAAACACTCTGGATAGGAGCTAGGATCAAATGAAATGCAATTGAAAATACCCAGAAAATCGGCAGATGTAGTGTCTTCAAGAGATGGTCTCGGAGGGCGTCAGCTGCAGTGCAAAGGACAGAAACATGCCCAAACAAAGCTCACAGAAGTTGCAAAAGCAGGGGAAAATGTCGAGGAGGAAGACACAACTTGGAGGGTAAGGTATGAGCGACATGGCATGGATATATAAAAAAAATAAAAATTCTCCAAAGTCAAGCCCATCAAAAGGCAGGCCATATGCCATCAAGTGCAGGGACGTGCACCAAAGCTTGTCCAAATTGATCCCGCTGATGGCCTAAACAGAAAAGAAGGACCTACAAACACTCTGGAATGGAGATACCATCAAAAGAATTGCAATTGGAGGAGAAAATCAAAAATGTGGAAATTTTGTGACTACAACAAAATGGAACGGGATTCTATCCAGCGCCGTACGAAGGCCAAAAGAGGCCAAAAACTAAGCTCGCAGATGCTGCAAAAGCGGGGCAAAATGTCAAGGAGGAAGACACAGCTTGCAGGGGAAGGTATGAGGGTCATGCTATGGATAGTCAAAAAATGACAAAAAATTTTCGCAAGTCAAAGCCATGCAAAGGCATGGCATGCCATCTAGTGCAGGGACATGCACCAAAGATTCCCCTATTGGTCCCCATTGAAATCGCAAGATTCCGTTTCCCTTCCCGAAAGGAAATTTCATTTCCCTTTCGGGAAGGGAAACGGAATCCTGCGACCCCGAAAAGAAAGGCTTACAAAACACTCTGGAAAGGAGCTAGGATCAAATGAAATGCAATTGAAAAAACCCAGAAAATCGGCAGATGTAGTGTCCTTCAAGAGATGGTCTCGGAGGGCGTCAGCTGCAGTGCAAAGGACCGAAAGATGCCCAAACAAAGCTCACAGAAGTTGCAAAAGCAGGGAAAATGTCGAGGAGGAAGACACAACTTGGAGGGGAAGGTATGAGGGGACATGGCATGGATACATAAAAAAAATAAAAAGTCTCCAAAGTCAAGCCCATCAAAAGGCAGGCCATATGCCATCAAGTGCAGGGACGTGCACCAAAGCTTGTCCCAAATTGATCCCCGCTGATGGCCTAAACAGAAAAGAAGGACTACAAACACTCTGGAATGGAGATACCATCAAAAGAATTGCAATTGGAGGAGAAAATCAAAAATGTGGAAATTTTGTGACTACAAGAAAATGGACCGGGATTCTATCCAGCGCAGTACGAAGGGCCAAAAGAGGCCAAAACTAAGCTCGCAGATGCTGCAAAAGCGGGGCAAAATGTCAAGGAGGAAGACACAGCTTGCAGGGGAAGGTATGAGGGTCATGCTATGGATAGTCAAAAAATGACAAAAAATTTTCGCAAAGGTCAAAGCATGCGAAGGCATGGCATGCCATCAAGTGCAGGGACATGCACCAAAGATTCCCCTATTGGTCCCCATTGAAATCGCAAGATTCCGTTTCCCTTCCCGAAAGGAAATTTCCTTTCGGAAGGGAAACGGGAATCTTGCGACCCCGAAAAGAAAGGCTTACAAACACTCTGGAAAGGAGCTAGGATCAAATGAAATACAATTGAAAAATACCCAGAGAATCGGCAGATGTAGTGTCTTCAAGAGATGGTCTCGGAGGGCGTCAGCTGCAGTGCAAAGGACCGAAAGATGCCCAAACAAAGCTCACAGAAGTTGCAAAAGCAGGGGAAATTGTCGAGGAGGAAGACACAACTTGGAGGGGAAGGTATGCGGGACATGGCATGGGATACATAAGAAAAATAAAAAGTCTCCAAAGTCAAGCCCATAAAAAGGCAGGCCATATGCCATCAAGTGCAGGGACGTGCACCAATGCTTGTCCAAATTGATCCCCGCTGATGGCCTAAACAGAAAAGAAGGACCTACAAACACTCTGGAATGGAGATACCATCAAAAGAATTGCAATTGGAGGAGAAAATCAAAAATGTGGAAATTTGTGACTACAAGAAAATGGACCGGGATTCTATCCAGCGCAGTACGAAGGGCCAAAAGAGGCCAAAAACTAAGCTCGCAGATGCTGCACAAGCGGGGCAAAATGTCAAGGAGGAAGACACAGCTTGCAGGGGAAGGTATGAGGGTCATGCTATGGATAGTCAAAAAATGACAAAAAATTTTCGCAAAGTCAAAGCCATGCGAAGGCATGGCATGCCATCAAGTGCAGGGACATGCACCAAAGATTCCCCTATTGGTCCCCATTGAAATCGCAAGATTCCGTTTCCCTTCCCGAAAGGAAATTTTCCTTTCGGGAAGGGAAACGGAATCTTGCGACCCGAAAAGAAAGGCTTACAAACACTCTGGAAAGGAGCTAGGATCAAATGAAATACAATTGAAAATTACCCAGAGAATCGGCAGATGTAGTGTCTTCAAGAGATGGTCTCGGAGGCGTCAGCTGCAGTGCAAAGGACCGAAAGATGCCCAAACAAAGCTCACAGAAGTTGCAAAAGCAGGGGAAATGTCGAGGAGGAAGACACAACTTGGAGGGGAAGGTATGAGGGACATGGCATGGATACATAAGAAAAATAAAAAAAATGTCTCCAAAGTCAAGCCCATAAAAGGCAGGCCATATGCCATCAAGTGCAGGGACGTGCACCAAAGCTTGTCCAAATTGATCCCCGCTGATGGCCTAAACAGAAAAGAAAGACCTACAAACACTCTGGAATGGAGATACCATCAAAAGAATTGCAATTGGAGGAGAAAATCAAAATCTGAAATTTTGTGACTACAAGAAAATGGACCGGGATTCTATCCAGCGCAGTACGAAGGGCCAAAAGAGGCCAAAACTAAGCTCGCAGATGCTGCAAAAGCGGGCAAAATGTCAAGGAGGAAGACACAGCTTGCAGGGGAAGGTATGAGGGTCATGGCTATGGATAGTCAAAAAATGACAAAAAATTTTCGCAAAGTCAAAGCCATGCAAAGGCATGGCATGCCATCTAGTGCAGGGACATGCACCAAAGATTCCCCTATTGGTCCCCATTGAAATCGCAAGATTCCGTTTCCCTTCCCGAAAGGAAATTTCATTTCCTTTCGGGAAGGGGAAACGGAATCCTGCGACCCCGAAAAGAAAGGCTTACAAACACTCTGGAAAGGAGCTAGGATCAAATGAAATGCAATTGAAAAAAAACCCAGAAAATCGGCAGATGTAGTGTCTTCAGAGATGGTCTCGGAGGGCGTCAGCTGCAGTACAAAGGACCGAAACATGCCCAAACAAAGCTCACAGAAGTTGCAAAAGCAGGGGGAAAATGTCGAGGAGGAAGACACAACTTGGAGGGGAAGGTATGAGGGACATGGCATGGATACATAAAAAAATAAAAAGTCTCCAAAGTCCAAGCCCATAAAAAGGCAGGCCATATGCCATCAATTGCAGGACGTGCACCAAAGCTTGTCCAAATTGATCCCCGCTGATGGCCTAAACAGAAAAGAAGGACCTACAAACACTCTGGAATGGAGATACCATCAAAGAATTGCCAATTGGAGGAGAAAATCAAAAATGTGGAAATTTTGTGACTACAAGAAAATGGACCAGGATTCTATCCAGCGCAGTACGAAGGGCCAAAAGAGGCCAAAACTAAGCTCGCAGATGCTGAAAAAGCGGGGCAAAATGTCAAGAGGAAGACACAGCTTGCAGGGGAAGGTATGAGGGTCATGCTATGGATAGTCAAAAAATGACAAAAAATTTTCGCAAAGTCAAAGCCATGCGAAGGCATGGCATGCCATCAAGTGCAGGGACATGCACCAAAGATTCCCCTATTGGTCCCATTGAAATCGCAAGATTCCGTTTCCCTTCCCGAAAGGAAATTTCCTTTCGGGAAGGGAAACGGAATCTTGCGACCCCGAAAAGAAAGGCTTACAAACACTCTGGAAAGGAGCTAGGATCAAATGAAATACAATTGAAAAATACCCAGAGAATCGGCAGATGTAGTGTCTTCAAGAGATGGTCTCGGAGGGCGTCAGCTGCAGTGCAAAGGACCGAAAGATGCCCAAACAAAGCTCACAGAAGTTGCAAAGCAGGGGAAAATGTCGAGGAGGAAGACACAACTTGGAGGGGAAGGTATGAGGGACATGGCATGGATACATAAGAAAAATAAAAAAAAATGTCTCCAAAGTCAAGCCCATAAAAAGGCAGGCCATATGCCATCAAGTGCAGGACGTGCCACCAAAGCTTGTCCAAATGATCCCGCTGATGGCCTAAACAGAAAAGAAAGACCTACAAACACTCTGGAATGGAGATACCATCAAAAGAATTGCAATTGGAGGAGAAAATCAAAATGTGGAAATTTTGTGACTACAAGAAAATGGACCGGGATTCTATCCAGCGCAGTACGAAGGGCCAAAAGAGGCCAAAACTAAGCTCGCAGATGCTGCAAAAGCGGGGCAAAATGTCAAGGAGGAAGACACAGCTTGCAGGGGAAGGTATGAGGGTCATGCTATGGATAGTCAAAAAATGACAAAAAATTTTCGCAAAGTCAAAGCCATGCAAAGGCATGGCATGCCATCAAGTGCAGGGACAATGCACCAAAGATTCCCCCTATTGGTCCCCATTGAAATCGCAAGATTCCGTTTCCCTTCCCGAAAGGAAATTTCCTTTCGGGAAGGGAAACGGAATCTTGCGACCCCGAAAAGAAAAGGCTTACAAACACTCTGGAAAGGAAGATAGGATCAAATGAAATACAATTGAAAAATACCCAGAGAATCGGCAGATGTAGTGTCTTCAAGAGATGGTCCTCGGAGGGCGTCAGCTGCAGTGCAAAGGACCGAAAGATGCCCAAACAAAGCTCACAGAAGTTGCAAAAGCAGGGGAAAATGTCGAGGAGGGAAGACACACACTTGGAGGGGAAGGTATGAGGGACATGGCATGGATACATAAGAAAAATAAACAAATGTCTCCAAAGTCAAGCCATAAAAAGGCAGGCATATGCCATCAAGTGCAGGGACGTGCACCAAAGCTTGTCCAAATTGATCCCCGCTGATGGCCTAAACAGAAAAGAAAGACCTACAAACACTCTGGAATGGAGATACCATCAAAAGAATTGCAATTGGAGGAGAAAATCAAAAATGTGGAAATTTTGTGACTACAAGAAAATGGACCGGGATCCTATCCAGCGCAGTGCAAAGGACCAAAAGAGGCCAAAACTAAGCTCGCAGATGCTGCAATAGCGGGGCAAAATGTCAAGGAGGAAAACACAGCTTGCAGGGAAGGTGTGAAGTTTATGCTATGGATAGTGAAAAAATTACAAAAAAATTTTCGAAAAGTCAAAGCCATGCAAAGGCATGGCATGCCATCAAGTGCAGGGACATGCACCAAAGATTCCCCTATTGGTCCCCATTGAAATCGCAAGATTCCGTTTCCCTTCCCGAAAGGAAATGAAATTTCCATTCCCGAAGGTAAACGGAATCTTGCGACCCCGAAAAGGAAGGCTTACAAACACTCTGGGAAGGAGCTAGGATCAAATGAAATACAATTTAAAAAAACACAGAAAATCAGCAGATGTATTGTCTTCAAGAGATGGTCTCGGAGGGCGTCAGCTGCAGTGCAAAGGATGGAAACATGCCCAAACAAAGCTCACAGAAGTTGCAAAAGCAGGGGAAAATGTCGAGGAGGACGACACAACTTGGAGGGGAAGGTATGAGGGACATGGCATGGATACATAAAAAAAATAAAAATTCTCCATAGTCAAGCCCATAAAAAGGCAGGCCATATGCCATCAAGTGCAGGGACGTGCACCAAAGCTTGTCCAAATTGATCCCCGCTGATGGCCTAAACAGAAAAGAAGGACCTACAAACACTCTGGAATGGAGATACCATCAAAAGAATTGCAATTGGAGGAGAAAATCAAAAATGTGGAAATTTTGTGACTACAAGAAAATGAACCGGGATCCTATCCAGCGCAGTGCAAAGGACCAAAAGAGGCCAAAACTAAGCTCGCAGATGCTGCAAAAGCGGGGCAAAATGTCAAGGAGGAAGACACAGCTTGCAGGGGAAGGTATGAGGGCCATGCTATGGATAGTGAAAAAATTACAAAAAAATTTTCGCAAAGTCAAAGCCATGCAAAGGCATGGCATGCCATCAAGTGCAGGGACATGCACCAAAGATTCCCCTATTGGTCCCCATTGAAATCGCAAGATTCCGTTTCCCTTCCCGAAAGGAAATTTCCTTTCGGGAAGGGAAACGGAATCTTGCGACCCCGAAAAGGAAGGCTTACAAACACTCTGGAAAGGAGATAGGATCAAATATATTCAATGGAAAAAAACCCAGAAAATGGGCAGATGTAGTGTCTTCAAGAGATGGTCTCGGAGGGCGTCAGCTGCAGTGCAAAGGACAGAAACATGCCCAAACAAAGCTCACAGAAGTTGCAAAAGCAGGGGAAAATGTCGAGGAGGAAGACACAACTTGGAGGGGAAGGTATGAGGGACATGGCATGGATACATAAAAAAAATAAAAAGTCTCCAAAGTCAAGCCCATAAAAAGGCAGGCCATATGCCATCAAGTGCAGGGACGTGCACCAAAGCTTGTCCAAATTGATGCCCGCTGATGGACTAAACAGAAAAGAAGGACCTACAAACACTCTGGAATGGAGATACCATCAAAAGAATTGCAATTGGAGGAGAAAATCAAAAATGTGGAAATTTTGTGACTACAAGAAAATGGACCGGGATTCTATCCAGCGCAGTACGAAGGGCCAAAAGAGGCCAAAATTAAGCTCGCAGATGCTGCAAAAGCGGGGCAAAATGTCAAGGAGGAAGACACAGCTTGCAGGGGAAGGTATGAGGGTCATGCTATGGATAGTCAAAAAATGACAAAAAATTTTCGCAAAGTAAAAGCCATGCAAAGGCATGGCATGCCATCAAGTGCAGGGACATGCACCAAAGATTCCCCTATTGGTCCCCATTGAAATCGCAAGATTCCGTTTCCCTTCCCGAAAGGAAATTTCATTTCCTATCAGGAAGGGAAACGGAATCTTGCGACCCCAAAAAGAAAGGCTTACAAACACTCTGGAAAGGAGCTAGGATCAAATGAAATACAATTGAAAAAAACACAGAAAATCGGCAGATGTATTGTCTTCAAGAGATGGTCTCGGAGGGCGTCAGCTGCAGTGCAAAGGACCGAAAGATGCCCAAACAAAGCTCACAGAAGTTGCAAAAGCAGGGGAAAATGTCGAGGAGGAAGACACAACTTGGAGGGGAAGGTATGCGGGACATGGCATGGATACATAAGAAAAATAAAAAAAATGTCTCCAAAGTCAAGCCCATATAAAGGCAGGCCATATGCCATCAAGTGCAGGGACGTGCACCAAAGCTTGTCCAAATTGATCCCCGCTGATGGCCTAAACAGGAAAGAAGGACCTACAAACACTCTGGAATGGAGATACCATCAAAAGAATTGCAATTGGAGGAGAAAATCAAAAATGTGGAAATTTTGTGACTTCAAGAAAATGGACCAGGATTCTATCCAGCGCAGTGCAAAGGACCAAAAGAGGCCAAAACAAGGCTCGCAGATGCTGCAATAGCGGGGCAAAATGTCAAGGAGGAAAACACAGCTTGCAGGGGAAGGTATGAGGGTCATGCTATGGATAGTGAAAAAATGACAAAAAAATTTGCGCAAAGTCAAAGCCATGCAAAGGCATGGCATGCCATCAAGTGCAGGGACATGCACCAAAGATTCCCCTATTGGTCCCCATTGAAATCACAAGATTCCGTTTCCCTTCCCAAAGGAAATGAAATTTCCTTTCGGGAAGGGAAACGGAATCTTGCGACCCCGAAAAGGAAGGCTTACAAACACTCTGGAAAGGAGCTAGGATCAAATGAAATGCAATTGAAAAATACCCAGAAAATCGGCAGATGTAGTGTCTTCAAGAGATGGTCTCGGAGGGCGTCAGCTGCAGTGCAAAGGACAGAAACATGCCCAAACAAAGCTCACAGAAGTTGCAAAAGCAGGGGAAAATGTCGAGGAGGAAGACACAACTTGGAGGGTAAGGTATGAGCGACATGGCATGGATATATAAAAAAAATAAAAATTCTCCAAAGTCAAGCCCATAAAAAGGCAGGCCATATGCCATCAAGTGCAGGGACGTGCACCAAAGCTTGTCCAAATTGATCCCCGCTGATGGCCTAAACAGAAAAGAAGGACCTACAAACACTCTGGAATGGAGATACCATCAAAAGAATTGCAATTGGAGGAGAAAATCAAAAATGTGGAAATTTTGTGACTACAACAAAATGGAACGGGATTCTATCCAGCGCCGTACGAAGGGCCAAAAGAGGCCAAAACTAAGCTCGCAGATGCTGCAATAGCGGGGCAAAATGTCAAGGAGGAAAACACAGCTTGCAGGGGAAGGTATGAGGGTCATGCTATGGATAGTGAAAAAATGACAAAAAAATTTTCGCAAAGTCAAAGCCATGCAAAGGCATGGCATGCCATCAAGTGCAGGGACATGCACCAAAGATTCCCCTATTGGTCCCCATTGAAATCGCAAGATTCCGTTTCCCTTCCCGAAAGGAAATTTCATTTCCTTTCGGGAAGGGAAACGGAATTTGCGACCCCGAGAAGGAAGGCTTACAAACACTCTGGAAAGGAGCTAGGATCAAATGAAATGCATTTGAAAAATACCCAGAAAATCGGCAGGTGTATTGTCTTCAAGAGATGGTCTCGGAGGGCGTCAGCTGCAGTGCAAAGGACCGAAAGATGCCCAAACAAAGCTCACAGAAGTTGCAAAAGCAGGGGAAAATGACGAGGAGGAAGACACAACTTGGAGGGGAAGGTATGCGGGACATGGCATGGATACATAAGAAAAAAAAAAAAAATGTCTCCAAAGTCAAGCCCATAAAAAGGCAGGCCATATGCCATCAAGTGCAGGGACGTGCACCAAAGCTTGTCCAAATTGATCCCCGCTGATGGCCTAAACAGAAAAGAAAGACCTACAAACACTCTGGAATGGAGATACCATCAAAAGAATTGCAATTGGAGGAGAAAATCAAAAATGTGGAAATTTTGTGACTTCAAGAAAATGGACCAGGATTCTATCCAGCGCAGTGCAAAGGACCAAAAGAGGCCAAAACTAAGCTCGCAGATGCTGCAATAGCGGGGCAAAATGTCAAGGAGGAAAACACAGCTTGCAGGGGAAGGTATGAGGGTCATGCTATGGATAGTGAAAAAATGACAAAAAAATTTGCGCAAAGTCAAAGCCATGCAAAGGCATGGCATGCCATCAAGTGCAGGGACATGCACCAAAGATTCCCCTATTGGTCCCCATTGAAATCACAAGATTCCGTTTCCCTTCCCAAAGGAAATGAAATTTCCTTTCGGGAAGGGAAACGGAATCTTGCGACCCCGAAAAGGAAGGCTTACAAACACTCTGGAAAGGAGCTAGGATCAAATGAAATGCAATTGAAAAATACCCAGAAAATCGGCAGATGTAGTGTCTTCAAGAGATGGTCTCGGAGGGCGTCAGCTGCAGTGCAAAGGACAGAAACATGCCCAAACAAAGCTCACAGAAGTTGCAAAAGCAGGGGAAAATGTCGAGGAGGAAGACACAACTTGGAGGGTAAGGTATGAGCGACATGGCATGGATATATAAAAAAAATAATAATTCTCCAAAGTCAAGCCCATAAAAAGGCAGGCCATATGCCATCAAGTGCAGGGACGTGCACCAAAGCTTGTCCAAATTGATCCCCGCTGATGGCCTAAACAGAAAAGAAGGACCTACAAACACTCTGGAATGGAGATACCATCAAAAGAATTGCAATTGGAGGAGAAAATCAAAAATGTGGAAATTTTGTGACTACAACAAAATGGAACGGGATTCTATCCAGCGCCGTACGAAGGGCCAAAAGAGGCCAAAACTAAGCTCGCAGATGCTGCAATAGCGGGGCAAAATGTCAAGGAGGAAAACACAGCTTGCAGGGGAAGGTATGAGGGTCATGCTATGGATAGTCAAAAAATGACAAAAAATTTTCGCAAAGTCAAAGCCATGCAAAGGCATGGCATGCCATCAAGTGCAGGGACATGCACCAAAGATTCCCCTATTGGTCCCCATTGAAATCGCAAGATTACGTTTCCCATCCCGAAAGGATATTTCATTTCCTTTCGGGAAGGGAAACGGAATTTGCGACCCCGAGAAGGAAGGCTTACAAACACTCTGGAAAGGAGCTAGGATCAAATTAAATACAATTGAATAAAACACAGAAAATCAGCAGATGTAATGTCTTGAAGAGATGGTCTCGGACGGCCTCAGCTGCAGTGCAAAGGACCGAAAGATGCCCAAACAAAGCTCACAGAAGTTGCAAAAGCAGGGGAAAATGTCGAGGAGGAAGACACAACTTGGAGGGGAAGGTATGAGGGACATGGCATGGATACATAAAAAAAATAAAAAGTCTCCAAAGTCAAGCCCATAAAAAGGCAGGCCATATGCCATCAAGTGCAGGGACGTGCACCAAAGCTTGTCCAAATTGATCCCCGCTGATGGCCTAAACAGAAAAGAAGGACCTACAAACACTCTGGAATGGAGATACCATCAAAAGAATTGCAATTGGAGGAGAAAATCAAAAATGTGGAAATTTTGTGACTACAAGAAAATGGACCGGGATTCTATCCAGCGCAGTACGAAGGGCCAAAAGAGGCCAAAACTAAGCTCGCAGATGCTGCAAAAGCGGGGCAAAATGTCAAGGAGGAAGACACAGCTTGCAGGGGAAGGTATGAGGGTCATGCTATGGATAGTCAAAAAATGACAAAAAATTTTCGAAAAGTCAAAGCCATGCAAAGGCATGGCATGCCATCAAGTGCAGGGACATGCACCAAAGATTCCCCTATTGGTCCCCATTGAAATCGCAAGATTCCCTTTCCCTTCCCGAAAGGAAATTTCCTTTCGGGAAGGGAAACGGAATCTTGCGACCCCAAAAAGAAAAACTTACAAACACTCTGGAAAGGAGCTAGGATCAAATGAAATACAATTGAAAAATACCCAGAGAATCGGCAGATGTAGTGTCTTCAAGAGATGGTCTCGGAGGGCGTCAGCTGCAGTGCAAAGGACCGAAAGATGCCAAAACAAAGCTCACAGAAGTTGCAAAAGCAGGGGAAAATGTCAAGGAGGAAGACACAACTTGGAGGGGAAGGTATGAGGGACATGGCATGGATATATAAAAAAAAAAAAAAAGGTATTGCCAAAGTCAAGCCCATAAAAAGGCAGGCCATATGCCATCAAGTGCAGGGACGTGCACCAAAGCTTGTCCAACTTGATCCCCGCTGATGGCCTGAACAGAAAAAAGGACCTACAAACACTCTGGAATGGAGATACCATCAAAAGAATTGCAATTGGAGGAGAAAATCAAAAATGTGGAAATTTTGTGACTTCAAGAAAATGGACCAGGATTCTATCCAGCGCAGTGCAAAGGACCAAAAGAGGCCAAAACAAGGCTCGCAGATGCTGCAATAGCGGGGCAAAATGTCAAGGAGGAAAACACAGCTTGCAGGGGAAGGTATGAGTGTCATGCTATGGATAGTGAAAAAAATTACAAAAAATTATTCGCAAAGTCAAAGCCATGCAAAGGCATGGCATGCCATCAAGTGCAGGGACATGCACCAAAGATTCCCCTATTGGTCCCCATTGAAATCGCAAGATTCCGTTTCCCTTCCCGAAAGGAAATGAAATTTCCTTTCGGGAAGGGAAACGGAATCTTGCGACCCCGAAAAGGAAGGCTTACAAACACTCTGGAAAGGAGCTAGGATCAAATATATTCAATAGAAAAAACCCAGAAAATCGGCAGATGTAGTGTCTTCAAGAGATGGTCTCGGAGGGCGTCAGCTGCAGTGCAAAGGACCGAAAGATGCCCAAACAAAGCTCACAGAAGTTGCAAAAGCAGGGGAAAATGTCGAGGAGGAAGACACAACTTGGAGGGGAAGGTATGAGGGACATGGCAAGGATACATAAAAAAAATAAAAAGTCTCCAAAGTCAAGCCCATAAAAAGGCAGGCCATATGCCATCAAGTGCAGGGACGTGCACCAAAGCTTGTCCAAATTGATGCCCGCTGATGGCCTAAACAGAAAAGAAAGACCTACAAACACTCTGGAATGGAGATACCATCAAAAGAATTGCAATTGGAGGAGAAAATCAAAAATGTGGAAATTTTGTGACTACAAGAAAATGGACCGGGATTCTATCCAGCGCAGTACGAAGGGCCAAAAGAGGCCAAAATTAAGCTCGCAGATGCTGCAAAAGCGGGGCAAAATGTCAAGGAGGAAGACACAGCTTGCAGGGGATGGTATGAGGGTCATGCTATGGATAGTCAAAAAATGACAAAAAATTTTCGCAAAGTAAAAGCCATGCAAAGGCATGGCATGCCATCAAGTGCAGGGACATGCACCAAAGATTCCCCTATTGGTCCCCATTGAAATCGCAAGATTCCGTTTCCCTTCCCGAAAGGAAATTTCATTTCCTATCGGGAAGGGAAACGGAATCTTGCGACCCCGAAAAGAAAGGCTTACAAACACTCTGGAAAGGAGCTAGTATCAAATTAAATACAATTGAATAAAACACAGAAAATCAGCAGATGTAATGTCTTGAAGAGATGGTCTCGGAGGGCGTCAGCTGCAGTGCAAAGGACCGAAAGATGCCCAAACAAAGCTCACAGAAGTTGCAAAAGCAGGGGAAAATGTCGAGGAGGAAGACACAACTTGGAGGGGAAGGTATGAGGGACATGGCATGGATACATAAAAAAAATAAAAAGTCTCCAAAGTCAAGCCCATAAAAAGGCAGGCCATATGCCATCAATTGCAGGGACGTGCACCAAAGCTTGTCCAAATTGATCCCCGCTGATGGCCTAAACAGAAAAGAAGGACCTACAAACACTCTGGAATGGAGATACCATCAAAAGAATTGCAATTGGAGGAGAAAATCAAAAATGTGGAAATTTTGTGACTACAAGAAAATGGACCGGGATTCTATCCAGCGCAGTACGAAGGGCCAAAAGAGGCCAAAACTAAGCTCGCAGACGCTGCAAAAGCGGGGCAAAATGTCAAGGAGGAAGACACAGCTTGCAGGGGAAGGTATGAGGGTCATGCTATGGATAGTCAAAAAATGACAAAAAATTTTCGCAAAGTCAAAGCCATGCAAAGGCATGGCATGCCATCAAGTGCAGGGACATGCACCAAAGATTCCCCTATTGGTCCCCATTGAAATCGCAAGATTCCGTTTCCCTTCCCGAAAGGAAATTTCCTTTCGGGAAGGGAAACGGAATCTTGCGACCCCGAAAAGAAAAACTTACAAACACTCTGGAAAGGAGCTAGGATCAAATATATTCAATAGAAAAAACCCAGAAAATCGGCAGATGTAGTGTCTTCAAGAGATGGTCTCTGAGGGCGTCAGCTGCAGTGCAAAGGACCGAAAGATGCCCAAACAAAGCTCACAGAAGTTGCAAAAGCAGGGGAAAATGTCGAGGAGGAAGACACAACTTGGAGGGGAAGGTATGAGGGACATGGCAAGGATACATAAAAAAAATAAAAAGTCTCCAAAGTCAAGCCCATAAAAAGGCAGGCCATATGCCATCAAGTGCAGGGACGTGCACCAAAGCTTGTCCAAATTGATGCCCGCTGATGGCCTAAACAGAAAAGAAAGACCTACAAACACTCTGGAATGGAGATACCATCAAAAGAATTGCAATTGGAGGAGAAAATCAAAAATGTGGAAATTTTGTGACTACAAGAAAATGGACCGGGATTCTATCCAGCGCAGTACGAAGGGCCAAAAGAGGCCAAAATTAAGCTCGCAGATGCTGAAAAAGCGGGGCAAAATGTCAAGGAGGAAGACACAGCTTGCAGGGGATGGTATGAGGGTCATGCTATGGATAGTCAAAAAATGACAAAAAATTTTCGCAAAGTAAAAGCCATGCAAAGGCATGGCATGCCATCAAGTGCAGGGACATGCACCAAAGATTCCCCTATTGGTCCCCATTGAAATCGCAAGATTCCGTTTCCCTTCCCGAAAGGAAATTTCATTTCCTATCGGGAAGGGAAACGGAATCTTGCGACCCCAAAAAGAAAGGCTTACAAACACTCTGGAAAGGAGCTAGGATCAAATGAAATGCAATTGAAAAAAACCCAGAAAATCGGCAGATGTAGTGTCTTCAAGAGATGGTCTCGGAGGGCGTCAGCTGCAGTGCAAAGGACCGAAAGATGCCCAAACAAAGCTCACAGAAGTTGCAAAAGCAGGGGAAAATGTCGAGGAGGAAGACACAACTTGGAGGGGAAGGTATGAGGGACATGGCATGGATACATAAAAAAAATAAAAAGTCTCCAAAGTCAAGCCCATAAAAAGGCAGGCCATATGCCATCAAGTGCAGGGACGTGCACCAAAGCTTGTCCAAATTGATCCCCGCTGATGGCCTAAACAGAAAAGAAGGACCTACAAACACTCTGGAATGGAGATACCATCAAAAGAATTGCAATTGGAGGAGAAAATAAAAAATGTGGAAATTTTGTGACTACAAGAAAATGGACCGGGATTCTATCCAGCGCAGTACGAAGGGCCAAAAGAGGCCAAAACTAAGCTCGCAGATGCTGCAAAAGCGGGGCAAAATGTCAAGGAGGAAGACACAGCTTGCAGGGGAAGGTATGAGGGTCATGCTATGGATAGTCAAAAAATGACAAAAAATTTTCGCAAAGTCAAAGCCATGCAAAGGCATGGCATGCCATCAAGTGCAGGGACATGCACCAAAGATTCCCCTATTGGTCCCCATTGAAATCGCAAGATTCCGTTTCCCTTCCCGAAAGGAAATTTCCTTTCGGGAAGGGAAACGGAATCTTGCGACCCCAAAAAGAAAGGCTTACAAACACTCTGGAAAGGAGCTAGGATCAAATGAAATACAATTGAAAAATACCCAGAGAATCGGCAGATGTAGTGTCTTCAAGAGATGGTCTCGGAGGGCGTCAGCTGCAGTGCAAAGGACCGAAAGATGCCCAAACAAAGCTCACAGAAGTTGCAAAAGCAGGGGAAAATGTCAAGGAGGAAGACACAACTTGGAGGGGAAGGTATGAGGGACATGGCATGGATACATAAGAAAAATAAAAAAAATGTCTCCAAAGTCAAGCCCATAAAAAGGCAGGCCATATGCCATCAAGTGCAGGGACGTGCACCAAAGCTTGTCCAAATTGATCCCCGCTGATGGCCTAAACAGAAAAGAAAGACCTACAAACACTCTGGAATGGAGATACCATCAAAAGAATTGCAATTGGAGGAGAAAATCAAAAATGTGGAAATTTTGTGACTACAAGAAAATGGACCGGGATTCTATCCAGCGCAGTACGAAGGGCCAAAAGAGGCCAAAACTAAGATCGCAGATGCTGCAAAAGCGGGGCAAAATGTCAAGGAGGAAGACACAGCTTGCAGGGGAAGGTATGAGGGTCATGCTATGGATAGTCAAAAAATGACAAAAAATTTTCGCAAAGTCAAAGCCATGCAAAGGCATGGCATGCCATCTAGTGCAGGGACATGCACCAAAGATTCCCCTATTGGTCCCCATTGAAATCGCAAGATTCCCTTTCCCTTCCCGAAAGGAAATGAAATTTCCATTCCCGAAGGGAAACGGAATCTTGCGACCCCGAAAAGGAAGGCTTACAAACACTCTGGAAAGGAGATAGGATCAAATATATTCAATAGAAAAAAACCGAGAAAATCGGCAGATGTAGTGTCTTCAAGAGATGGTCTCGGAGGGCGTCAGCTGCAGTGCAAAGGACGGAAACATGCCCAAACAAAGCTCACAGAAGTTGCAAAAGCAGGGGAAAATGTCGAGGAGGAAGAAACAACTTGGAGGGGAAGGTATGACTGACATGGCATGGATACATAAGAAAATTAAAAAAAATGTCTCCAAAGTCAAGCCCATAAAAAGGCATGCCATATGCCATCAAGTGCAGGGACGTGCACCAAAGCTTGTCCCAAACTGATCCCCGCTGATGGCCTAAACAGAAAAGAAGGACCTACAAACACTCTGGAATGGAGATACCATCAAAAGAATTGCAATTGGAGGAGAAAATCAAAAATGTGGAAATTTTGTGACTACAAGAAAATGGACCGGGATTCTATCCAGCGCAGTACGAAGGGCCAAAAGAGGCCAAAACAAAGCTCGCAGATGCTGAAAAAGCGGGGCAAAATGTCAAGGAGGGAAGACACAGCTTGCAGGGGAAGGTATGAGGGTCATGCTATTGATAGTCAAAAAATGACAAAAAATTTTCGCAAAGTCAAAGCCATGCGAAGGCATGGCATGCGATCAAGTGCAGGGACATGCACCAAAGATTCCCCTATTGGTCCCCATTGAAATCGCAAGATTCCGTTTCCCCTTCCCGAAAGGAAATTTCCTTTCGGGAAGGGAAACGGAATCTTGCGACCCCGAAAAGAAAGGCTTACAAACACTCTGGAAAGGAGCTAGGATCAAATGAAATACAATTGAAAAAAACACAGAAAATCAGCTGATGTATTGTCTTCAAGAGATGGTCTCGGAGGGCGTCAGCTGCAGTGCAAAGGACCGAAAGATGCCCAAACAAAGCTCACAGAAGTTGCAAAAGCAGGGGGAAAATGTCGAGGAGGAAGACACAACTTGGAGGGGAAGGTATGAGGGACATGGCATGGATACTTAAAAAAAATAAAAAGTCTCCAAAGTCAAGCCCATAAAAAGGCAGGCCATATGCCATCAAGTGCAGGGACGTGCACCAAAGCTTGTCCAAATTGATCCCCGCTGATGGCCTAAACAGAAAAGAAAGACCTACAAACACTCTGGAATGGAGATACCATCAAAAGAATTGCAATTGGAGGAGAAAATCAAAAATGTGGAAATTTTGTGACTACAAGAAAATGGACCGGGATTCTATCCAGCGCAGTACGAAGGGCCAAAGGAGGCCAAAACTAAGCTCGCAGATGCTGCAAAAGCGGGGCAAAATGTCAAGGAGGAAGACACAGCTTGCAGGGGAAGGTATGAGGTTCATGCCATGGATAGTCAAAAAATGACAAAAAATTTTCGCAAAGTCAAAGCCATGCAAAGGCATGGCATGCCATCAAGTGCAGGGACATGCACCAAAGATTCCCCTATTGGTCCCCATTGAAATCGCAAGATTCCGTTTCCCTTCCCGAAAGGAAATGAAATTTCCTTTTCCGAAGGGAAACGGAATCTTGCGACCCCGAAAAGGAAGGCTTACAAACACTCTGGAAAGGAGCTAGGATCAAATTAAATACAATTGAAAAAAACACAGAAAATCAGCAGATGTATTGTCTTCAAGAGATGGTCTCGGAGGGCGTCAGCTGCAGTGCAAATGATGGAAACATGCCCAAACAAAGCTCACAGAAGTTGCAAAAGCAGGGGAAAATGTCGAGGAGGACGACACAACTCGGATGGGAAGGTATGAGGGACATGGCATGGATACATAAAAAAAATAAAAATTCTCCATAGTCAAGCCCATAAAAAGGCAGGCCATATGCCATCAAGTGCAGGGACGTGCACCAAAGCTTGTCCAAATTGATCCCCGCTGAGGGCCTAAACAGAAAAGAAGGACCTACAAACACTCTGGAATGGAGATACCATCAAAAGAATTGCAATTGGAGGAGAAAATCAAAAATGTGGAAATTTTGTGACTACAAGAAAATGGACCGGGATCCTATCCAGCACAGTGCAAATGACCAAAAGAGGCCAAAACTAAGCTCGCAGATGCTGCAAAAGCGGGGCAAAATGTCAAGGAGGAAGACACAGCTTGCAGGGGAAGGTATGAGGGTCATGCTATGGATAGTGAAAAAATTACAAAAAAATTTTCGCAAAGTCAAAGCCATGCAAAGGCATGGCATGCCATCAAGTGCAGGGACATGCACCAAAGATTCCCCTATTGGTCCCCATTGAAATCGCAAGATTCCGTTTCCCTTCCCGAAAGGAAATTTCCTTTCGGGAAGGGAAACGGAATCTTGCGACCCCGAAAAGGAAGGCTTACAAACACTCTGGAAAGGAGATAGGATCATATATATTCAATAGAAAAAAACACAGAAAATCCGCAGATGTAGTGTCTTCAAGAGATGGTCTCGGAGGGCGTCAGCTGCAGTGCAAAGGACCGAAAGATGCCCAAACAAAGCTCACAGAAGTTGCAAAAGCAGGGGAAAATGTCGAGGAGGAAGACACAACTTGGAGGGGAAGGTATGAGGGACATGGCATGGATACTTAAAAAAAAAAAAAATATATTGCCAAAGTCAAGCCCATAAAAAGGCAGGCCATATGCCATCAAGTGCAGGGACGTGCACCAAAGCTTGTCCAAATTGATCCCCGCTGATGGCCTAAACAGAAAAGAAGGACCTACAAACACTCTGGAATGGAGATACCATCAAAAGAATTGCAATTGGAGGAGAAAATCAAAAATGTGGAAATTTTGTGACTACAAGAAAATGGACCGGGATTCTATCCAGCGCAGTACGAAGGGCCAAAAGAGGCCAAAACTAAGCTCGCAGATGCTGCAAAAGCGGGGCAAAATGTCAAGGAGGAAGACACAGCTTGCAGGGGAAGGTATGAGGGTCATGCTATGGATAGTCAAAAAATGACAAAAAATTTTCGCAAAGTCAAAGCCATGCAAAGGCATGGCATGCCATCAAGTGCAGGGACATGCACCAAAGATTCCCCTATTGGTCCCCATTGAAATCGCAAGATTCCGTTTCCCTTCCCGAAAGGAAATTTCCTTTCGGGAAGGGAAACGGAATCTTGCGACCCCAAAAAGAAAGGCTTACAAACACTCTGGAAAGGAGCTAGGATCAAATGAAATACAATTGAAAAATACCCAGAGAATCGGCAGATGTAGTGTCTTCAAGAGATGGTCTCGGAGGGCGTCAGCTGCAGTGCAAAGGACCGAAAGATGCCCAAACAAAGCTCACAGAAGTTGCAAAAGCAGGGGAAAATGTCAAGGAGGAAGACACAACTTGGAGGGAAGGTATGAGGGACATGGCATGGATACATAAGAAAAATAAAAAAAATGTCTCCAAAGTCAAGCCCATAAAAAGGCAGGCCATATGCCATCAAGTGCAGGGACGTGCACCAAAGCTTGTCCAAATTGATCCCCGCTGATGGCCTAAACAGAAAAGAAAGACCTACAAACACTCTGGAATGGAGATACCATCAAAAGAATTGCAATTGGAGGAGAAAATCAAAAATGTGGAAATTTGTGACTACAAGAAAATGGACCGGGATTCTATCCAGCGCAGTACGAAGGGCCAAAAGAGGCCAAAACTAAGATCGCAGATGCTGCAAAAGCGGGGCAAAATGTCAAGGAGGAAGACACAGCTTGCAGGGGAAGGTATGAGGGTCATGCTATGGATAGTCAAAAAATGACAAAAAATTTTCGCAAAGTCAAAGCCATGCAAAGGCATGGCATGCCATCTAGTGCAGGGACATGCACCAAAGATTCCCCTATTGGTCCCATTGAAATCGCAAGATTCCCTTTCCCTTCCCGAAAGGAAATGAAATTTCCATTCCCGAAGGGAAACGGAATCTTGCGACCCCGAAAAGGAAGGCTTACAAACACTCTGGAAAGGAGATAGGATCAAATATATTCAATAGAAAAAAACCGAGAAAATCGGCAGATGTAGTGTCTTCAAGAGATGGTCTCGGAGGGCGTCAGCTGCAGTGCAAAGGACGGAAACATGCCCAAACAAAGCTCACAGAAGTTGCAAAAGCAGGGGAAAATGTCGAGGAGGAAGAAACAACTTGGAGGGGAAGGTATGACTGACATGGCATGGATACATAAGAAAATTAAAAAAAATGTCTCCAAAGTCAAGCCCATAAAAAGGCATGCCATATGCCATCAAGTGCAGGGACGTGCACCAAAGCTTGTCCAAACTGATCCCCGCTGATGGCCTAAACAGAAAAGAAGGACCTACAAACACTCTGGAATGGAGATACCATCAAAAGAATTGCAATTGGAGGAGAAAATCAAAATGTGGAAATTTTTGTGACTACAAGAAAATGGACCGGGATTCTATCCAGCGCAGTACGAAGGGCCAAAAGAGGCCAAAACAAAGCTCGCAGATGCTGAAAAAGCGGGGCAAAATGTCAAGGAGGAAGACACAGCTTGCAGGGGAAGGTATGAGGGTCATGCTATTGATAGTCAAAAAATGACAAAAAATTTTCGCAAAGTCAAAGCCATGCGAAGGCATGGCATGCGATCAAGTGCAGGGACATGCACCAAAGATTCCCCTATTGGTCCCCATTGAAATCGCAAGATTCCGTTTCCCTTCCCGAAAGGAAATTTCCTTTCGGGAAGGGAAACGGAATCTTGCGACCCCGAAAAGAAAGGCTTACAAACACTCTGGAAAGGAGCTAGGATCAAATGAAATACAATTGAAAAAAACACAGAAAATCAGCTGATGTATTGTCTTCAAGAGATGGTCTCGGAGGGCGTCAGCTGCAGTGCAAAGGACCGAAAGATGCCCAAACAAAGCTCACAGAAGTTGCAAAGCAGGGGAAAATGTCGAGGAGGAAGACACAACTTGGAGGGGAAGGTATGAGGGACATGGCATGGATACTTAAAAAAAATAAAAAGTCTCCAAAGTCAAGCCCATAAAAAGGCAGGCCATATGCCATCAAGTGCAGGGACGTGCACCAAAGCTTGTCCAAATTGATCCCCGCTGATGGCCTAAAC
Source organism: Melozone crissalis (assembly GCF_028551555.1). NCBI lineage: Eukaryota > Metazoa > Chordata > Aves > Passeriformes > Passerellidae > Melozone > Melozone crissalis. The sequence goes on along the minus strand of NW_026536298.1, from coordinate 23,330 downwards.
AGAAAAGAAAGACCTACAAACACTCTGGAATGGAGATACCATCAAAAGAATTGCAATTGGAGGAGAAAATCAAAAATGTGGAAATTTTGTGACTACAAGAAATGTAGATAGGACCGGGATTCTATCCAGCGCAGTACGAAGGGCCAAAGGAGGCCAAAACTAAGCTCGCAGATGCTGCAAAAGCGGGGCAAAATGTCAAGGAGGAAGACACAGCTTGCAGGGGAAGGTATGAGGTTCATGCCATGGATAGTCAAAAAATGACAAAAAATTTTCGCAAAGTCAAAGCCATGCAAAGGCATGGCATGCCATCAAGTGCAGGGACATGCACCAAAGATTCCCCTATTGGTCCCCATTGAAATCGCAAGATTCCGTTTCCCTTCCCGAAAGGAAATGAAATTTCCTTTTCCGAAGGGAAACGGAATCTTGCGACCCCGAAAAGGAAGGCTTACAAACACTCTGGAAAGGAGCTAGGATCAAATTAAATACAATTGAAAAAAACACAGAAAATCAGCAGATGTATTGTCTTCAAGAGATGGTCTCGGAGGGCGTCAGCTGCAGTGCAAATGATGGAAACATGCCCAAACAAAGCTCACAGAAGTTGCAAAAGCAGGGGAAAATGTCGAGGAGGACGACACAACTTGGATGGGAAGGTATGAGGGACATGGCATGGATACATAAAAAAAATAAAAATTCTCCATAGTCAAGCCATAAAAAGGCAGGCCATATGCCATCAAGTGCAGGGACGTGCACCAAAGCTTGTCCAAATTGATCCCCGCTGAGGGCCTAAACAGAAAAGAAGGACCTACAAACACTCTGGAATGGAGATACCATCAAAAGAATTGCAATTGGAGGAGAAAATCAAAAATGTGGAAATTTTGTGACTACAAGAAAATGGACCGGGATCCTATCCAGCACAGTGCAAATGACCAAAAGAGGCCAAAACTAAGCTCGCAGATGCTGCAAAAGCGGGGCAAAATGTCAAGGAGGAAGACACAGCTTGCAGGGGAAGGTATGAGGGTCATGCTATGGATAGTGAAAAAATTACAAAAAAATTTTCGCAAAGTCAAAGCCATGCAAAGGCATGGCATGCCATCAAGTGCAGGGACATGCACCAAAGATTCCCCTATTGGTCCCCATTGAAATCGCAAGATTCCGTTTCCCTTCCCGAAAGGAAATTTCCTTTCGGGAAGGGAAACGGAATCTTGCGACCCCGAAAAGGAAGGCTTACAAACACTCTGGAAAGGAGATAGGATCATATATATTCAATAGAAAAAAACACAGAAAATCCGCAGATGTAGTGTCTTCAAGAGATGGTCTCGGAGGGCGTCAGCTGCAGTGCAAAGGACCGAAAGATGCCCAAACAAAGCTCACAGAAGTTGCAAAAGCAGGGGAAAATGTCGAGGAGGAAGACACAACTTGGAGGGGAAGGTATGAGGGACATGGCATGGATACTTAAAAAAAAAAAAAATATATTGCCAAAGTCAAGCCCATAAAAAGGCAGGCCATATGCCATCAAGTGCAGGGACGTGCACCAAAGCTTGTCCAAATTGATCCCCGCTGATGGCCTAAACAGAAAAGAAGGACCTACAAACACTCTGGAATGGAGATACCATCAAAAGAATTGCAATTGGAGGAGAAAATCAAAAATGTGGAAATTTTGGGACTACAAGAAAATGGACCGGGATTCTATCCAGCGCAGTGAAAAGGACCAAACCAGGCTAAAACTAACCTTGCAGATGCTGCAATAGCGGGGCAAAATGTCAAGGAGCAAAACACAGCTTGCAGGGGAAGGTATGAGGGTCATGCTATGGATAGTGAAAAAATGACAAAAAAATTTTTGCAAAGTCAAAGCCATGCAAAGGCATGACATGCCATCAAGTGCAGGGACATGCACCAAAGATTCCCCTATTGGTCCCCATTGAAATCGCAAGATTCCTTTTCCCTTCCCGAAAGGAAATGAAATTTCCTTTCGGGAAGGGAAAAGGAATCTTGCGACCCCAAAAAGGAAGGCTTACAAACACTCTGGAAAGGAGCTAGGATCAAATGAAATGCAATTGAAAAATACCCAGAAAATCGGCAGATGTAGTGTCTTCAAGAGATTGTCTCTGAGGGCGTCAGCTGCAGTGCAATGCACCGAAACATGCCCAAACAAAGCTCACAGAAGTTGCAAAAGCAAGGGAAAATGTCGAGGAGGAAGACACAACTTGGAGGGGAAGGTATGAGGGACATGGCATGGATATATAAAAAAAAAAAAAAAAGGTATTGCCAAAGTCAAGCCCATAAAAAGGCAGGCCATATGCCATCAAGTGCAGGGACGTGCACCAAAGCTTGTCCAAATTGATCCCCACTGATGGCCTGAACAGAAAAAAGGACCTACAAACACTCTGGAATGGAGATACCATCAAAAGAATTGCAATTGGAGGAGAAAATCAAAAATGTGGAAATTTTGTGACTTCAAGAAAATGGACCGGGATTCTATCCAGCGCAGTGCAAAGGACCAAAAGAGGCCAAAACAAGGCTCGCAGATGCTGCAATAGCGGGGCAAAATGTCAAGGAGGAAAACACAGCTTGCAGGGGAAGGTATGAGGGTCATGCTATGGATAGTGAAAAAATTACAAAAAAATTTTCGCAAAGTCAAAGCCATGCAAAGGCATGGCATGCCATCAAGTGCAGGGACATGCACCAAAGATTCCCCTATTGGTCCCCATTGAAATCGCAAGATTCCGTTTCCCTTCCCGAAAGGAAATGAAATTTCCTTTCGGGAAGGGAAACGGAATCTTGCGACCCCAAAAAGGAAGGCTTACAAACACTCTGGAAAGGAGCTAGGATCAAATGAAATGCAATTGAAAAAAACACAGAAAATCGGCAGATGTAGTGTCTTCAAGAGATGGTCTCGGAGGGCGTCAGCTGCAGTGCAAAGGACCGAAAGATGCCCAAACAAAGCTCACAGAAGTTGCAAAAGCAGGGGAAAATGTCGAGGAGGAAGACACAACTTGGAGGGGAAGGTATGCGGGACATGGCATGGATACATAAGAAAAATAAAAAAAATGTCTCCAAAGTCAAGCCCATAAAAAGGCAGGCCATATGCCATCAAGTGCAGAGACGTGCACCAAAGCTTGTCCAAATTGATCCCCGCTGATGGCCTAAACAGAAAAGAAAGACCTACAAACACTCTGGAATGGAGATACCATCAAAAGAATTGCAATTGGAGGAGAAAATCAAAAATGTGGAAATTTTGGGACTACAAGAAAATGGACCGGGATTCTATCCAGCGCAGTACGAAGGGCCAAAAGAGGCCAAAACTAAGCTCGCAGATGCTGCAAAAGCGGGGCAAAATGTCAAGGAGGAAGACACAGCTTGCAGGGGAAGGTATGAGGGTCATGCTATGGATAGTCAAAAAATGACAAAAAATTTTCGCAAAGTCAAAGCCATGCGAAGGCATGGCATGCCATCAAGTGCAGGGACATGCACCAAAGATTCCCCTATTGGTCCCCATTGAAATCGCAAGATTCCGTTTCCCTTCCCGAAAGGAAATGAAATTTCCTTTCGGGAAGGGAAACGGAATCTTGCGACCCCGAAAAGAAAGGCTTACAAACACTCTGGAAAGGAGCTAGGATCAAATTAAATACAATTGAAAAAAACACAGAAAATCAGCTGATGTAATGTCTTCAAGAGATGGTCTCGGAGGGCGTCAGCTGCAGTGCAAAGGACCGAAAGATGCCCAAACAAAGCTCACAGAAGTTGCAAAAGCAGGGGAAAATGTCGAGGAGGAAGACACAACTTGGAGGGGAAGGTATGAGCGACATGGCATGCATACTCAAAAAAAAAAAAAATTTTGCCAAAGTCAAGCCCATAAAAAGGCAGGCCATATGCCATCAATTGCAGGGACGTGCACCAAAGCTTGTCCAAATTGATCCCCGCTGATGGCCTGAACAGAAAAGAAAGACATACAAACACTCTGGAATGGAGATACCATCAAAAGAATTGCAATTGGAGGAGAAAATCAAAAATGTGGAAATTTTGTGACTACAAGAAAATGGACCGGGATCCTATGCAGCGCAGTGCAAAGGACCAAACCAGGCCAAAACTAAGCTCGCAGATGCTGCAATAGCGGGGCAAAATGTCAAGGAGGAAGACACAGCTTGCAGGGGAAGGTATGAGGGTCATGCTAAGGATAGTCAAAAAACTAACAAGAAAATTTTCGCAATGTCAAAGCCATGCAAAGGCATGGCATGCCATCAAGTGCAGGGACATGCACCAAAGATTCCCCTATTGGTCCCCATTGAAATCGCAAGATTCCGTTTCCCTTCCCGAAAGGAAATGAAATTTCCTTTCGGGAAGGGAAACGGAATCTTGCGACCCCGAAAAGGAAGGCTTACAAATACTCTGGAAAGGAGATAGGATCAAATATATTCAATAGAAAAAAACACAGAAAATGGGCGGCAGATGTAGTGTCTTCAAGAGATGGTCTCGGAGGGCCTCAGCTGCAGTGCAATGCACAGAAACATGCCCAAACAAAGCTCACAGAAGTTGCAAAAGCAGTGGAAAATGTCGAGGAGGAAGACACAACTTGGAGGGGAAGGTATGAGGGACATGGCATGGATACATAAAAAAAAAAAAAATGTCTCCAAAGTCAAGCCCATAAAAAGGCAGGCCATATGCCATCAATTGCAGGGACGTGCACCAAAGCTTGTCCAAATTGATCCCCGCTGATGGCCTAAACAGAAAAGAAGGACCTACAAACACTCTGGAATGGAGATACCATCAAAAGAATTGCAATTGGAGGAGAAAATCAAAATGTGGAAATTTTGGGACTACAAGAAAATGGACCGGGATTCTATCCAGCGCAGTACGAAGGGCCAAAAGAGGCCAAAACTAAGCTCGCAGATGCTGCAAAAGCGGGGCAAAATGTCAAGGAGGAAGACACAGCTTGCAGGGGAAGGTATGAGGGTCATGCTATGGATAGTCAAAAAATGACAAAAAATTTTCGCAAAGTCAAAGCCATGCGAAGGCATGGCATGCCATCAAGTGCAGGGGACATGCACCAAAGATTCCCCTATTGGTCCCCATTGAAATCGCAAGATTCCGTTTCCCTTCCCGAAAGGAAATTTCCTTTCGGGAAGGGAAACGGAATCTTGCGACCCCGAAAAGAAAGGCTTACAAACACTCTGGAAAGGAGCTAGGATCAAATTAAATACAATTGAAAAAAACACAGAAAATCGGCAGATGTAGTGTCTTCAAGAGATGGTCTCGGAGGGCGTCAGCTGCAGTGCAAAGGACCGAAAGATGCCCAAACAAAGCTCACAGAAGTTGCAAAAGCAGGGGAAAATGTCGAGGAGGAAGACACAACTTGGAGGGAAGGTATGAGGGGACATGGCATGGATACATAAAAAAAATAAAAATTCTCCATAGTCAAGCCCATAAAAAGGCAGGCCCATATGCCATCAAGTGCAGGGACGTGCACCAAAGCTTGTCCAAATGATCCTTGCTGATGGCCTAAACAGAAAAGAAGGACCTACAAACACTCTGGAATGGAGATACCATCAAAAGAATTGCAATTGGAGGAGAAAATCAAAAATGTGGAAATTTTGTGACTACAAGAAAATGGACCGGGATCCTATCCAGCGCAGTGCAAAGGACCAAAAGAGGCCAAAACTAAGCTCGCAGATGCTGCAAAAGCGGGGCAAAATGTCAAGGAGGAAGACACAGCTTGCAGGGGAAGGTGTGAGGTTCATGCTATGGATAGTGAAAAAATTAAAAAAAAATTTTCGAAAAGTCAAAGCCATGCGAAGGCATGGCATGCCATCAAGTGCAGGGACATGCACCAAAGATTCCCCTATTGGTCCCCATTGAAATCGCAAGATTCCGTTTCCCTTCCCGAAAGGAAATGAAATTTCCTTTCGGGAAGGGAAACGGAATCTTGCGACCCCGAAAAGGAAGGCTTACAAACACTCTGGAAAGGAGATAGGATCAAATATATTCAATAGAAAAAAACCGAGAAAATCGGCAGATATAGTGTCTTCAAGAGATGGTCTCGGAGGCGGTCAGCTGCAGTGCAAAGGACGGAAACATGCCCAAACAAAGCTCACAGAAGTTGCAAAAGCAGGGGAAAATGTCGAGGAGGAAGAAACAACTTGGAGGGGAAGGTATGAGGGACATGGCATGGATACATAAGAAAATTAAAAAAAATGTCTCCAAAGTCAAGCCCATAAAAAGGCAGGCCATATGCCATCAAGTGCAGGGACCTGCACCAAAGCTTGTCCAAATTGATCCCCGCTGATGGCCTAAACAGAAAAGAAAGACATACAAACACTCTGGAATGGAGATACCATCAAAAGAATTGCAATTGGAGGAGAAAATCAAAAATGTGGAAATTTTGTGACTACAAGAAAATGGACCGGGATTCTATCCAGCGCAGTACGAAGGGCCAAAAGAGGCCAAAACTAAGCTCGCAGATGCTGCAAAAGCGGGGCAAAATGTCAAGGAGGAAGACACAGCTTGCAGGGGAAGGTATGAGGGTCATGCTATGGATAGTCAAAAAATGACAAAAAAATTTTCGCAAAGTCAAAGCCATGCAAAGGCATGGCATGCCATCTAGTGCAGGGACATGCACCAAAGATTCCCCTATTGGTCCCCATTGAAATCGCAAGATTCCGTTTCCCTTCCCGAAAGGAAATGAAATTTCCTTTCGGAAGGGAAACGGAATCTTGCGACCCCGAAAAGGAAGGCTTACAAACACTCTGGAAAGGAGCTAGGATCAAATGAAATACAATTGAAAAAAACACAGAAAATCAGCAGATGTATTGTCTTCAAGAGATGGTCTCGGAGGGCGTCAGCTGCAGTGCAAAGGACCGAAACATGCCCCAAACAAGCTCACAGAAGTTGCAAAAGCAGGGGGAAAATGTCGAGGAGGACGACACAACTTGGAGGGGAAGGTATGAGGGACATGGCATGGATACATAAAAAAAATAAAAATTCTCCATAGTCAAGCCCATAAAAAGGCAGGCCATATGCCATCAAGTGCAGGGACGTGCACCAAAGCTTGTCCAAATTGATCCCCGCTGATGGCCTAAAACAGAAAAGAAGGACCTACAAACACTCTGGAATGGAGATACCATCAAAAGAATTGCAATTGGAGGAGAAAATCAAAATGTGCAAATTATGTGACTACAAGAAAATGGAACGGGATCCTATCCAGCGCAGTGCAAAGGACCAAAAGAGGCCAAACTAAGCTCGCAGATGCTGCAAAAGCGGGGCAAAATGTCAAGGAGGAAGACACAGCTTGCAGGGGAAGGTGTGAGGTTCATGCCATGGATAGTGAAAAAATTACAAAAAAATTTTCGCAAAGTCAAAGCCATGCAAAGGCATGGCATGCCATCAAGTGCAGGGACATGCACCAAAGATTCCCCTATTGGTCCCCATTGAAATCACAAGATTCCGTTTCCCTTCCCGAAAGGAAATGAAATTTCCTTTCGGGAAGGGAAACGGAATCTTGCGACCCCGAAAAGGAAGGCTTACAAACACTCTGGAAAGGAGCTAGGATCAAATGAAATGCAATTTAAAAAACCCAGAAAATCGGCAGATGTAGTGTCTTCAAGAGATGGTCTCGGAGGGCGTCAGCTGCAGTGCAAAGGACCGAAACATGCCCAAACAAAGCTCACAGAAGTTGCAAAAGCAGGGGAAAATGTCGAGGAGGAAGACACAACTTGGAGGGGAAGGTATGAGGACATGGCATGGATATTTAAAAAAAAAAAAAATATATTGCCAAAGTCAAGCCCATAAAAAGGCAGGCCATATGCCATCAAGTGCAGGGACGTGCACCAAAGCTTGTCCAAATTGATCCCCGCTGATGGCCTAAACAGAAAAGAAGGACCTACAAACACTCTGGAATGGAGATACCATCAAAAGAATTGCAATTGGAGGAGAAAATCAAAAATGTGGAAATTTTGTGACTACAAGAAAATGGACCAGGATTCTATCCAGCGCAGTGCAAAGGACCAAAAAGGCCAAAACAAGGCTCGCAGATGCTGCAATAGCGGGGCAAAATGTCAAGGAGGAAGACACAGCTTGCAGGGGAAGGTATGAGGGTCATGCTATGGATAGTGAAAAAATGACAAAAAATTTTTCGCAAAGTCAAAGCCATGCAAAGGCATGGCATGCCATCAAGTGCAGGGACATGCACCAAAGATTCCCCTATTGGTCCCCATTGAAATCGCAAGATTCCGTTTCCCTTCCCGAAAGGAAATGAAATTTCCTTTCGGGAAGGGAAACGGAATATTGCGACCCCGAAAAGGAAGGCTTACAAACACTCTGGAAAGGAGATAGGATCAAATGAAATACAATTGAAAAAAACACAGAAAATCAGCAGATGTAGTGTCTTCAAGAGATGGTCTCGGAGGGCGTCAGCTGCAGTGCAAAGGACGGAAACATGCCCAAACAAAGCTCACAGAAGTTGCAAAAGCAGGGGAAAATGTCGAGGAGGAAGAAACAACTTGGAGGGGAAGGTATGAGGGACATGGCATGGATACATAAGAAAATTAAAAAAAATGTCTCCAAAGTCAAGCCCATAAAAAGGCAGGCCATATGCCATCAAGTGCAGGGACGTGCACCAAAGCTTGTCCAAATTGATCCCCGCTGATGGCCTAAACAGAAAAGAAAGACATACAAACACTCTGGAATGGAGATACCATCAAAAGAATTGCAATTGGAGGAGAAAATCAAAAATGTGGAAATTTTGTGACTACAAGAAAATGGACCAGGATTCTATCCAGCGCAGTGCAAAGGACCAAAAGAGGCCAAAACAAGGCTCGCAGATGCTGCAATAGCGGGGCAAAATGTCAAGGAGGAAGACACAGCTTGCAGGGGAAGGTATGAGGGTCATGCTATGGATAGTGAAAAAATGACAAAAAATTTTTCGCAAAGTCAAAGCCATGCAAAGGCATGGCATGCCATCAAGTGCAGGGACATGCACCAAAGATTCCCCTATTGGTCCCCATTGAAATCGCAAGATTCCGTTTCCCTTCCCGAAAGGAAATTTCATTTCCTTTCGGGAAGGGAAACGGAATCTTGCGACCCCGAAAAGGAAGGCTTACAAACACTCTGGAAAGGAGCTAGGATCAAATGAAATACAATTGAAAAAAACACAGAAAATCAGCAGATGTATTGTCTTCAAGAGATGGTCTCGGAGGGCGTCAGCTGCAGTGCAAAGGACCGAAACATGCCCAAACAAAGCTCACAGAAGTTGCAAAAGCAGGGGAAAATGTCGAGGAGGAAGACACAACTTGGACGGGAAGGTATGAGGGACATGGCATGGATACATAAAAAAAATAAAAATTCTCCATAGTCAAGCCCATAAAAAGGCAGGCCATATGCCATCAAGTGCAGGGACGTGCACCAAAGCTTGTCCAAATTGATCCCCGCTGATCCCCGCTGATGGCCTAAACAGAAAAGAAGGACCTACAAACACTCTGGAATGGAGATACCATCAAAAGAATTGCAATTGGAGGAGAAAATCAAAAATGTGCAAATTATGTGACTACAAGAAAATAGAACGGGATCCTATCCAGCGCAGTGCAAAGGACCAAAAGAGGCCAAAACTAAGCTCGCAGATGCTGCAAAAGCGGGGCAAAATGTCAAGGAGGAAGACACAGCTTGCAGGGGAAGGTGTGAGGTTCATGCCATGGATAGTGAAAAAATTACAAAAAAATTTTCGCAAAGTCAAAGCCATGCAAAGGCATGGCATGCCATCAAGTGCAGGGACATGCACCAAAGATTCCCCTATTGGTCCCCATTGAAATCACAAGATTCCGTTTCCCTTCCGAAAGGAAATGAAATTTCCTTTCGGGAAGGGAAACGGAATCTTGCGACCCCGAAAAGGAAGGCTTACAAACACTCTGGAAAGGAGATAGGATCAAATATATTCAATAGAAAAAAACCGAGAAAATCGGCAGATGTATTGTCTTCAAGAGATGGTCTCGGAGGGCGTCAGCTGCAGTGCAAAGGACCGAAAGATGCCCAAACAAAGCTCACAGAAGTTGCAAAAGCAGGGGAAAATGTCGAGGAGGAAGAAACAACTTGGAGGGGAAGGTATGAGGGACATGGCATGGATACATAAGAAAATTAAAAAAAATGTCTCCAAAGTCAAGCCCATAAAAAGGCAGGCCATATGCCATCAAGTGCAGGGACGTGCACCAAAGCTTGTCCAAACTGATGCCCGCTGATGGCCTAAACAGAAAAGAAGGACCTACAAACACTCTGGAATGGAGATACCATCAAAAGAATTGCAATTGGAGGAGAAAATCAAAAATGTGGAAATTTTGTGACTACAAGAAAATGGACCAGGATTCTATCCAGCGCAGTGCAAAGGACCAAAAGAGGCCAAAAAAAGGCTCGCAGATGCTGCAATAGCGGGGCAAAATGTCAAGGAGGAAAACACAGCTTGCAGGGGAAGGTATGAGGGTCATGCTATTGATAGTAAAAATGACAAAAAATTTTCGCAAAGTCAAAGCCATGCAAAGGCATGGCATGCCATCAAGTGCAGGGACATGCACCAAAGATTCCCCTATTGGTCCCCATTGAAATCGCAAGATTCCGTTTCCCTTCCCGAAAGGAAATGAAATTTCCTTTCGGGAAGGGAAACGGAATCTTGCGACCCCCAAAAAGAAAGGCTTACAAACACTCTGGAATGGAGCTAGGATCAAATGAAATGCAATTGAAAAAAACACAGAAAATCGGCAGATGTAGTGTCTTCAAGAGATGGTCTCGGAGGGCGTCAGCTGCAGTGCAAAGGACCGAAAGATGCCCAAACAAAGCTCACAGAAGTTGCAAAAGCAGGGGAAAATGTCGAGGAGGAAGACACAACTTGGAGGGGAAGGTATGAGGGACATGGCATGGATACATAAAAAAAATAAAAAAAAAGTCTCCAAAGTCAAGCCCATAAAAAGGCAGGCCATATGCCATCAAGTGCAGGGACGTGCACCAAAGCTTGTCCAAATTGATCCCCGCTGATGGCCTAAACAGAAAAGAAAGACCTACAAACACTCTGGAATGGAGATACCATCAAAAGAATTGCAATTGGAGGAGAAAATCAAAAATGTGGAAATTTTGTGACTACAAGAAAATGGACCGGGATTCTATCCAGCGCAGTACGAAGGGCCAAAAGAGGCCAAAACTAAGCTCGCAGATGCTGAAAAAGCGGGGCAAAATGTCAAGGAGGAAGACACAGCTTGCAGGGGAAGGTATGAGCGTCATGCTATGGATAGTGAAAAAATGACAAAAAAATTTTCGCAAAGTCAAAGCCATGCGAAGTCATGGCATGCCATCAAGTGCAGGGACATGCACCAAAGATTCCCCTATTGGTCCCCATTGAAATTGCAAGATTCCGTTTCCCTTCCCGAAATTACATTTCCTTTCGGGAAGGGAAACGGAATCTTGCGACCCCCGAAAATGAAGGCTTACAAACACTCTGGAAAGGAGCTAGGATCAAATGAAATGCAATTTTAAAAACCCAGAAAATCGGCAGATGTAGTGTCTTCAAGAGATGGTCTCGGAGGGCGTCAGCTGCAGTGCAAAGGACCGAAACATGCCCAAACAAAGCTCACAGAAGTTGCAAAAGCAGGGGAAAATGTCGAGGAGGAAGACACAACTTGGAGGGGAAGGTATGAGGGACATGGCATGGATACATAAAAAAAATAAAAATTCTCCATAGTCAAGCCCATAAAAAGGAAGGCCATATGCCATCAAGTGCAGGGACGTGCACCAAAGCTTGTCCAAATTGATCCCCGCTGATGGCCTAAACAGAAAAGAAGGACCTACAAACACTCTGGAATGGAGATACCATCAAAAGAATTGCAATTGGAGGAGAAAATCAAAAATCTGGACATTTTGTGACTACAAGAAAATGGATCGGGATTCTATCCAGCGCAGTACGAAGGGCCAAAAGAGGCCAAAACTAAGCTCGCAGATGCTGAAAAAGCGGGGAAAAATGTCAAGGAGGAAAACACAGCATGCAGGGGAAGGTATGAGTGTCATGCTATGGATAGTCAAAAAATGACAAAAAATTTTCGCAAAGTCAAAGCCATGCGAAGGCATGGCATGCCATCAAGTGCAGGGACATGCACCAAAGATTCCCCTATTGGTCCCCATTGAAATCGCAAGATTCCGTTTCCCTTCCCGAAAGGAAATGAAATTTCCTTTCGGGAAGGGAAACGGAATCTAGCGACCCCGAAAAGGAAGGCTTACAAACACTCTGGAAAGGAGATAGGATCAAATATATTCAATAGAAAAAAACCCAGAAAATCGGCAGATGTAGTGTCTTCAAGAGATGGTCTCGGAGGGCGTCAGCTGCAGTGCAAAGGACCGAAACATGCCCAAACAAAGCTCACAGAAGTTGCAAAAGCAGGGGAAAATGTCGAGGAGGAAGACACAACTTGGAGGGGAAGGTATGAGGGACATGGCATGGATACATAAAAAAAATAGAAAATTCTCCAAAGTCAAGCCCATAAAAAGGCAGGCCATATGCCATCAAGTGCAGGGACGTGCACCAAAGCTTGTCCAAATTGATCCCCGCTGATGGCCTAAACAGAAAAGAAGGACCTACAAACACTCTGGAATGGAGATACCATCAAAAGAATTGCAATTGGAGGAGAAAATAAAAAATGTGGAAATTTTGTGACTACAAGAAAATGGACCGGGATTCTATCCAGCGCAGTACGAAGGGCCAAAAGAGGCCAAAAGTAAGCTCGTAGATGCTGCAAAAGCGGGGCAAAATGTCAAGGAGGAAAACACAGCTTGCAGGGGAAGGTATGAGGGTCATGCTATGGATAGTGAAAAAATGACAAAAAAATTTTTGCAAAGTCAAAGCCATGCAAAGGCATGGCATGCCATCAAGTGCAGGGACATGCACCAAAGATTCCCCTATTGGTCCCCATTGAAATCGCAAGATTCCGTTTCCCTTCCCGAAAGGAAATGAAATTTCCTTTCGGGAAGGGAAACGGAATCTTGCGACCCCGAAAAGGAAGGCTTACAAACACTCTGGAAAGGACCTAGGATCAAATGAAATGCAATTGAAAAAACCCCAGAAAATCGGCAGATGTAGTGTCTGCAAGAGATGGTCTCTGAGGGTGTCAGCTGCAGTGCAAAGGACCAAAACATGCCCAAACAAAGCTCAAAGAATGTGCAAAAGCAGGGGAAAATGTCGACGAGGAAGACACAACTTGGAGGGGAAGGTATGAGGGACATGGCATGGATACTTAAAAAAAAAAAAAATATATTGCCAAAGTCAAGCCCATATAAAGGCAGGCCATATGCCATCAAGTGCAGGGACGTGCACCAAAGCTTGTCCAAATTGATCCCCGCTGATGGCCTAAACAGAATAGAAGGACCTACAAACACTCTGGAATGGAGATACCATCAAAAGAATTGATATTGGAGGAGAAAATCAAAAATGTGGAAATTTTGTGACTACAAGAAAATGGACCGGGATTCTATCCAGCGCAGTACGAAGGGCCAAAAGAGGCCAAAACTAAGCTCGCAGATGCTGAAAAAGCGGGGCAAATGTCAAGGAGGAAGACACAGCCTGCAGGGGAAGGTATGAGGGTCATGTTATGGAGAGTCAAAAAATGACAAAAAATTTTCGCAAAGTCAAAGCCATGCAAAGGCATGGCATGCCATCAAGTGCAGGGACATGCACCAAAGATTCCCCTATTGGTCCCCGTTGAAATCGCAAGATTCCGTTTCCCTTCCCGAAAGGAAATTTCATTTCCTTTCGGGAAGGGAAACGGAATCTAGCGACCCCGAAAAGGAAGGCTTACAAACACTCTGGAAAGGAGCTAGGATCAAATGACATGCAATTGAAAAAAACCCAGAAAATCGGCAGATGTAGTGTCTTCAAGAGATGGTCTCGGAGGGCGTCAGCTGCAGTGCAAAGGACCGAAACATGCCCAAACAAAGCTCACAGAAGTTGCAAAAGGCAGGGGAAAATGTCGAGGAGGAAGAAACAACTTGGAGGGGAAGGTATGAGGGACATGGCATGGATACATAAGAAAATTAAAAAAAATGTCTCCAAAGTCAAGCCCATAAAAAGGCAGGCCATATGCCATCAAGTGCAGGGACGTGCACCAAAGCTTGTCCAAACTGATGCCCGCTGATGGCCTAAACAGAAAAGAAGGACCTACAAACACTCTGGAATGGAGATACCATCAAAAGAATTGCAATTGGAGGAGAAAATCAAAAATGTGGAAATTTTGTGACTACAAGAAAATGGACCAGGATTCTATCCAGCGCAGTGCAAAGGACCAAAAGGGCCAAAAAAAGGCTCGCAGATGCTGCAATAGCGGGGCAAAATGTCAAGGAGGAAAACACAGCTTGCAGGGGAAGGTATGAGGGTCATGCTATTGATAGTCAAAAAATGACAAAAAATTTTCGCAAAGTCAAAGCCATGCAAAGGCATGGCATGCCATCAAGTGCAGGGACATGCACCAAAGATTCCCCTATTGGTCCCCATTGAAATCGCAAGATTCCGTTTCCCTTCCCGAAAGGAAATGAAATTTCCTTTCGGGAAGGGAAACGGAATCTTGCGACCCCAAAAAGAAAGGCTTACAAACACTCTGGAATGGAGCTAGGATCAAATGAAATGCAATTGAAAAAAACACAGAAAATCGGCAGATGTAGTGTCTTCAAGAGATGGTCTCGGAGGGCGTCAGCTGCAGTGCAAAGGACCGAAAGATGCCCAAACAAAGCTCACAGAAGTTGCAAAAGCAGGGGAAAATGTCGAGGAGGAAGACACAACTTGGAGGGGAAGGTATGAGGGACATGGCATGGATACATAAAAAAAATAAAAAAAAAGTCTCCAAAGTCAAGCCCATAAAAAGGCAGGCCATATGCCATCAAGTGCAGGGACGTGCACCAAAGCTTGTCCAAATTGATCCCCGCTGATGGCCTAAACAGAAAAGAAAGACCTACAAACACTCTGGAATGGAGATACCATCAAAAGAATTGCAATTGGAGGAGAAAATCAAAAATGTGGAAATTTTGTGACTACAAGAAAATGGACCGGGATTCTATCCAGCGCAGTACGAAGGGCCAAAAGAGGCCAAAACTAAGCTCGCAGATGCTGAAAAAGCGGGGCAAAATGTCAAGGAGGAAGACACAGCTTGCAGGGGAAGGTATGAGGGTCATGCTATGGATAGTGAAAAAATGACAAAAAAATTTTCGCAAAGTCAAAGCCATGCGAAGTCATGGCATGCCATCAAGTGCAGGGACATGCACCAAAGATTCCCCTATTGGTCCCCATTGAAATCGCAAGATTCCGTTTCCCTTCCCGAAATTACATTTCCTTTCGGGAAGGGAAACGGAATCTTGCGACCCCGAAAAGGAAGGCTTACAAACACTCTGGAAAGGAGCTAGGATCAAATGAAATGCAATTTTAAAAAACCCAGAAAATCGGCAGATGTAGTGTCTTCAAGAGATGGTCTCGGAGGGCGTCAGCTGCAGTGCAAAGGACCGAAACATGCCCAAACAAAGCTCACAGAAGTTGCAAAAGCAGGGGAAAATGTCGAGGAGGAAGACACAACTTGGAGGGGAAGGTATGAGGGACATGGCATGGATACATAAAAAAAATAAAAATTCTCCATAGTCAAGCCCATAAAAAGGAAGGCCATATGCCATCAAGTGCAGGGACGTGCACCAAAGCTTGTCCAAATTGATCCCCGCTGATGGCCTAAACAGAAAAGAAGGACCTACAAAACACTCTGGAATGGAGATACCATCAAAAGAATTGCAATTGGAGGAGAAAATCAAAAATCTGGACATTTTGTGACTACAAGAAAATGGACCGGGATTCTATCCAGCGCAGTACGAAGGGCCAAAAGAGGCCAAAACTAAGCTCGCAGATGCTGAAAAAGCGGGGAAAAATGTCAAGGAGGAAAACACAGCATGCAGGGGAAGGTATGAGTGTCATGCTATGGATAGTCAAAAAATGACAAAAAATTTTCGCAAAGTCAAAGCCATGCGAAGGCATGGCATGCCATCAAGTGCAGGGACATGCACCAAAGATTCCCCTATTGGTCCCCATTGAAATCGCAAGATTCCGTTTCCCTTCCCGAAAGGAAATGAAATTTCCTTTCGGGAAGGGAAACGGAATCTAGCGACCCCGAAAAGGAAGGCTTACAAACACTCTGGAAAGGAGATAGGATCAAATATATTCAATAGAAAAAAACCCAGAAAATCGGCAGATGTAGTGTCTTCAAGAGATGGTCTCGGAGGGCGTCAGCTGCAGTGCAAAGGACCGAAACATGCCCAAACAAAGCTCACAGAAGTTGCAAAAGCAGGGGAAAATGTCGAGGAGGAAGACACAACTTGGAGGGGAAGGTATGAGGGACATGGCATGGATACATAAAAAAAATAAAAATTCTCCAAAGTCAAGCCCATAAAAAGGCAGGCCATATGCCATCAAGTGCAGGGACGTGCACCAAAGCTTGTCCAAATTGATCCCCGCTGATGGCCTAAACAGAAAAGAAGGACCTACAAACACTCTGGAATGGAGATACCATCAAAAGAATTGCAATTGGAGGAGAAAATAAAAAATGTGGAAATTTTGTGACTACAAGAAAATGGACCGGGATTCTATCCAGCGCAGTACGAAGGGCCAAAAGAGGCCAAAAGTAAGCTCGTAGATGCTGCAAAAGCGGGGCAAAATGTCAAGGAGGAAAACACAGCTTGCAGGGGAAGGTATGAGGGTCATGCTATGGATAGTGAAAAAATGACAAAAAAATTTTTGCAAAGTCAAAGCCATGCAAAGGCATGGCATGCCATCAAGTGCAGGGACATGCACCAAAGATTCCCCTATTGGTCCCCATTGAAATCGCAAGATTCCGTTTCCCTTCCCGAAAGGAAATGAAATTTCCTTTCGGGAAGGGAAACGGAATCTTGCGACCCCGAAAAGGAAGGCTTACAAACACTCTGGAAAGGACCTAGGATCAAATGAAATGCAATTGAAAAAACCCCAGAAAATCGGCAGATGTAGTGTCTGCAAGAGATGGTCTCTGAGGGTGTCAGCTGCAGTGCAAAGGACCAAAACATGCCCAAACAAAGCTCAAAGAATGTGCAAAAGCAGGGGAAAATGTCGACGAGGAAGACACAACTTGGAGGGGAAGGTATGAGGGACATGGCATGGATACTTAAAAAAAAAAAAAATATATTGCCAAAGTCAAGCCCATATAAAGGCAGGCCATATGCCATCAAGTGCAGGGACGTGCACCAAAGCTTGTCCAAATTGATCCCCGCTGATGGCCTAAACAGAATAGAAGGACCTACAAACACTCTGGAATGGAGATACCATCAAAAGAATTGATATTGGAGGAGAAAATCAAAAATGTGGAAATTTTGTGACTACAAGAAAATGGACCGGGATTCTATCCAGCGCAGTACGAAGGGCCAAAAGAGGCCAAAACTAAGCTCGCAGATGCTGAAAAAGCGGGGCAAATGTCAAGGAGGAAGACACAGCCTGCAGGGGAAGGTATGAGGGTCATGTTATGGAGAGTCAAAAAATGACAAAAAATTTTCGCAAAGTCAAAGCCATGCAAAGGCATGGCATGCCATCAAGTGCAGGGACATGCACCAAAGATTCCCCTATTGGTCCCCGTTGAAATCGCAAGATTCCGTTTCCCTTCCCGAAAGGAAATTTCATTTCCTTTCGGGAAGGGAAACGGAATCTAGCGACCCCGAAAAGGAAGGCTTACAAACACTCTGGAAAGGAGCTAGGATCAAATGACATGCAATTGAAAAAAACCCAGAAAATCGGCAGATGTAGTGTCTTCAAGAGATGGTCTCGGAGGGCGTCAGCTGCAGTGCAAAGGACCGAAACATGCCCAAACAAAGCTCACAGAAGTTGCAAAAGCAGGGGAAAATGTCGAGGAGGAAGACACAACTTGGAGGGGAAGGTATGAGGGACATGGCATGGATACATAAAAAAAATAAAAAGTCTCCAAAGTCAAGCCCATAAAAAGGCAGGCCATATGCCATCAATTGCAGGGACGTGCACCAAAGCTTGTCCAAATTGATCCCCGCTGATGGCCTAAACAGAAAAGAAGGACCTACAAACACTCTGGAATGGAGATACCATCAAAAGAATTGCAATTGGAGGAGAAAATCAAAAATGTGGAAATTTTGGGACTACAAGAAAATGGACCGGGATTCTATCCAGCGCAGTACGAAGGGCCAAAAGAGGCCAAAACTAAGCTCGCAGATGCTGCAAAAGCGGGGCAAAATGTCAAGGAGGAAGACACAGCTTGCAGGGGAAGGTATGAGGGTCATGCTATGGATACTCAAAAAATGACAAAAAATTTTCGCAAAGTCAAAGCCATGCAAAGGCATGGCATGCCATCAAGTGCAGGGACATGCACCAAAGATTCCCCTATTGGTCCCCATTGAAATCGCAAGATTCCGTTTCCCTTCCCGAAAGGAAATTTCATTTCCTTTCGGGAAGGGAAACGGAATCTTGCGACCCCGAAAAGGAAGGCTTACAAACACTCTGGAAAGGAGCTAGGATCAAATATATTCAATAGAAAAAAACCGAGAAAATCGGCAGATATAGTGTCTTCAAGAGATGGTCTCGGAGGGCGTCAGCTGCAGTGCAAAGGACGGAAACATGCCCAAACAAAGCTCACAGAAGTTGCAAAAGCAGGGGAAAATGTCGAGGAGGAAGAAACAACTTGGAGGGGAAGGTATGAGGGACATGGCATGGATACATAAGAAAATTAAAAAAAATGTCTCCAAAGTCAAGCCCATAAAAAGGCAGGCCATATGCCATCAAGTGCAGGGACGTGCACCAAAGCTTGTCCAAACTGATCCCCGCTGATGGCCTAAACAGAAAAGAAGGACCTACAAACACTCTGGAATGGAGATACCATCAAAAGAATTGCAATTGGAGGAGAAAATCAAAAATCTGGAAATTTTGTGACTACAAGAAAATGGACCGGGATTCTATCCAGCGCAGTACGAAGGGCCAAAAGAGGCCAAAACAAAGCTCGCAGATGCTGAAAAAGCGGGGCAAAATGTCAAGGAGGAAGACACAGCTTGCAGGGGAAGGTATGAGGGTCATGCTATGGATAGTCAAAAAATGACAAAAAATTTTCGCAAAGTCAAAGCCATGCAAAGGCATGGCATGCGATACAGTGCAGGGACATGCACCAAAGATTCCCCTATTGGTCCCCATTGAAATCGCAAGATTCCGTTTCCCTTCCCGTAAGGAAATTTCCTTTCGGGAAGGGAAACGGTATCTTGCGACCCCGAAAAGAAAGGCTTACAAACACTCTGAAAAGGAGCTAGGATCAAATGAAATACAATTGAAAAAAACACAGAAAATCAGCTGATGTATTGTCTTCAAGAGATGGTCTCGGAGGGCGTCAGCTGCAGTGCAAAGGACCGAAACATGCCCAAACAAAGCTCACAGAAGTTGCAAAAGCAGGGGAAAATGTCGAGGAGGAAGACACAACTTGGACGGGAAGGTATGAGGGACATGGCATGGATACTTAAAAAAAAAACAAATATATTGCCAAAGTCAAGCCCATATAAAGGCAGGCCATATGCCATCAAGTGCAGGGACGTGCACCAAAGCTTGTCCAAATTGATCCCCGCTGATGGCCTAAACAGAAAAGAAAGACCTACAAACACTCTGGAATGGAGATACCATCAAAAGAATTGCAATTGGAGGGAGAAAATCAAAAATGTGGAAATTTTGTGACTACAAGAAAATGGACCGGGATTCTATCCAGCGCAGTACGAAGGGGCCAAAAGAGGCCAAAACTAAGCTCGCAGATGCTGCAAAAGCGGGGCAAAATGTCAAGGAGGAAGACACAGCTTGCAGGGGAAGGTATGAGGGTCATGCTATGGATAGTCAAAAAATGACAAAAAAATTTCGCAAAGTCAAAGCCATGCGAAGGCATGGCATGCCATCAAGTGCAGGGACATGCACCAAAGATTCCCCTATTGGTCCCCATTGAAATCACAAGATTCCGTTTCCCTTCCCGAAAGGAAATGAAATTTCCTTTCGGGAAGGGAAACGGAATCTTGGGACCCCGAAAAGGAAGGCTTAGAAACACTCTGGAAAGGAGCTAGGGTCAAATGAAATGCAATTTTAAAAAACCCAGAAAATCGGCAGATGTAGTGTCTTCAAGAGATGGTCTCGGAGGGCGTCAGCTGCAGTGCAAAGGACCGAAACATGCCCAAACAAAGCTCACAGAAGTTGCAAAAGCAGGGGAAAATGTCGAGGAGGAAGACACAACTTGGAGGGGAAGGTATGAGGGACATGGCATGGATATTTAAAAAAAAAAAAAAATATATTGCCAAAGTCAAGCCCATAAAAAGGCAGGCCATATGCCATCAAGTGCAGGGACGTGCACCAAAGCTTGTCCAAATTGATGCCCGCTGATGGCCTAAACAGAAAAGAAGGACCTACAAACACTCTGGAATGGAGATACCATCAAAAGAATTGCAATTGGAGGAGAAAATCAAAATGTGGAAATTTTGTGACTACAAGAAAATGGACCAGGATTCTATCCAGCGCAGTGCAAAGGACCAAAAGAGGCCAAAAAAAGGCTCGCAGATGCTGCAATAGCGGGGCAAAATGTCAAGGAGGAAAACACAGCTTGCAGGGGAAGGTATGAGGGTCATGCTATTGATAGTCAAAAAATGACAAAAAATTTTCGCAAAGTCAAAGCCATGCAAAGGCATGGCATGCCATCAAGTGCAGGGACATGCACCAAAGATTCCCCTATTGGTCCCCATTGAAATCGCAAGATTCCGTTTCCCTTCCCGAAAGGAAATGAAATTTCCTTTCGGGAAGGGAAACGGAATCTTGCGACCCCAAAAAGAAAGGCTTACAAACACTCTGGGAAGGAGCTAGGATCAAATGAAATACAATTGAAAAAAACACAGAAAATCAGCAGATGTAGTGTCTTCAAGAGATGGTCTCGGAGGGCGTCAGCTGCAGTGCAAAGGACCGAAAGATGCCCAAACAAAGCTCACAGAAGTTGCAAAAGCAGGGGAAAATGTCGAGGAGGAAGACACAACTTGGAGGGGAAGGTATGAGGGACATGGCATGGATACATAAAAAAAATAAAAAAAAAGTCTCCAAAGTCAAGCCCATAAAAAGGCAGGCCATATGCCATCAAGTGCAGGGACGTGCACCAAAGCTTGTCCAAATTGATCCCCGCTGATGGCCTAAACAGAAAAGAAAGACCTACAAACACTCTGGAATGGAGATACCATCAAAAGAATTGCAATTGGAGGAGAAAATCAAAAATGTGGAAATTTTGTGACTACAAGAAAATGGACCGGGATTCTATCCAGCGCAGTACGAAGGGCCAAAAGAGGCCAAAACTAAGCTCGCAGATGCTGAAAAAGCGGGCAAAATGTCAAGGAGGAAGACAGCTTGCAGGGGAAGGTATGAGGGTCATGCTATGGATAGTGAAAAAATGACAAAAAAATTTTCGCAAAGTCAAAGCCATGCGAAGTCATGGCATGCCATCAAGTGCAGGGACATGCACCAAAGATTCCCCTATTGGTCCCCATTGAAATCGCAAGATTCCGTTTCCCTTCCCGAAATTACATTTCCTTTCGGGAAGGGAAACGGAATCTTGCGACCCCGAAAAGGAAGGCTTACAAACACTCTGGAAAGGAGCTAGGATCAAATGAAATGCAATTTTAAAAAACCCAGAAAATCGGCAGATGTAGTGTCTTCAAGAGATGGTCTCGGAGGGCGTCAGCTGCAGTGCAAAGGACCGAAACATGCCCAAACAAAGCTCACAGAAGTTGCAAAAGCAGGGGAAAATGTCGAGGAGGAAGACACAACTTGGAGGGGAAGGTATGAGGGACATGGCATGGATACATAAAAAAAATAAAAATTCTCCATAGTCAAGCCCATAAAAAGGAAGGCCATATGCCATCAAGTGCAGGGACGTGCACCAAAGCTTGTCCAAATTGATCCCCGCTGATGGCCTAAACAGAAAAGAAGGACCTACAAACACTCTGGAATGGAGATACCATCAAAAGAATTGCAATTGGAGGAGAAAATCAAAAATCTGGACATTTTGTGACTACAAGAAAATGGACCGGGATTCTATCCAGCGCAGTACGAAGGGCCAAAAGAGGCCAAAACTAAGCTCGCAGATGCTGAAAAAGCGGGGAAAAATGTCAAGGAGGAAAACACAGCATGCAGGGGAAGGTATGAGTGTCATGCTATGGATAGTCAAAAAATGACAAAAAATTTTCGCAAAGTCAAAGCCATGCGAAGGCATGGCATGCCATCAAGTGCAGGGACATGCACCAAAGATTCCCCTATTGGTCCCCATTGAAATCGCAAGATTCCGTTTCCCTTCCGAAAAGGAAATTTCCTTTTGGGAAGGGAAACGGAATCTTGCGACCCCGAAAAGAAAGGCTTACAAACACTCTGGAAAGGAGCTAGGATCAAATGAAATACAATTGAAAAAAACACAGAAAATCAGCTGATGTATTTTCTTAAAGAGATGGTCTCGGAGGGCGTCAGCTGCAGTGCAAAGGACCGAAACATGCCCAAACAAAGCTCACAGAAGTTGCAAAAGCAGGGGAAAATGTCGAGGAGGAAGACACAACTTGGAGGGGAAGGTATGAGGGACATGGCATGGATACATAAAAAAAATAAAAATTCTCCAAAGTCAAGCCCATCAAAAGGCAGGCCATATGCCATCAAGTGCAGGGACGTGCACCAAAGCTTGTCCAAATTGATCCCCGCTGATGGCCTAAACAGAAAAGAAGGACCTACAAACACTCTGGAATGGAGATACCATCAAAAGAATTGCAATTGGAGGAGAAAATCAAAAATGTGGAAATTTTGTGACTACAAGAAAATGGACCCGGGATTCTATCCAGCGCAGTACGAAGGGCCAAAAGAGGCCAAAACTAAGCTCGCAGATGCTGCAAAAGCGGGGCAAAAGGTCAAGGAGGAAAACAAACTTGCAGGGGAAGGTATGAGGGTCATGCTATGGATAGTGAAAAAATTACAAAAAATTTTTCGAAAAGTCAAAGCCATGCAAAGGCATGGCATGCCATCAAGTGCAGGGACATGCACCAAAGATTCCCCTATTGGTCCCCATTGAAATCGCAAGATTCCGTTTCCCTTCCCGAAAGGAAATGAAATTTCCTTTCGGGAAGGGAAACGGAATCTTGCGACCCCGAAAAGGAAGGCTTACAAACACTCTGGAAAGGAGCTAGGATCAAATGACATGCAATTGAAAAATACCCAGAAAATCGGCAGATGTATTGTCTTCAAGAGATGGTCTCGGAGGGCGTCAGCT
>NW_026536297.1:0-54957 GCF_028551555.1 Melozone crissalis | reverse complement strand
GAAAGGGGGAGGGACGGTTTCTAAGGTGGGGGAGGGGCCATTTATGACCCCGCCCCTCCCCCACCCCCAGCCCAGCCCCGAAGGCTCCTGGGGCCCCCCCAGCCTTGGCTCGGCCCCCTGGGAGCCCCCCAAAGGTCAGTGGGGGCAGGGAGGGGGGGAGGGGGGGGAGGGGCCGGTGCCCATCCCCCACCTCTCACCTGCCGCCTCTCCCCCACCCCCCTTTAGGGGCGGAGCCTCACCTGTACGAGGAGGTGGAGCCATGGGGGGGCTACGAGGAGGTGAGCGGGGAGGGGATTGAATGGTGGGGGAGGGGTCATGGGATCATCCAGGGTGGGGGAGGGGCAAAGAGCAGCTCTGGCCCCTCCCCCTTCATTCCCCTCCCCCCCCCAGGTGCCCCCGGAGCCGCTCGTGACCCCCCAGGGGGAGCTGGTCTGAGGGGGAGGGGCCTCGGAGGAGCCACGCCCGGAAATAAACCACGCCTACAAATAAACCATGCCCATTCCCAGTTCAAACCAGTGCAGTCCGGTTCTTCCCCCGTTCAATCCAGTTCAACTCAGTTGCTCCCAGTTCAAACCAGCCCAGCCCAGTTGCTCCCAGTTCAAACCAGTCTCTTCCAGTTTGTTCCAGTTCCCTCCCAGTCCATCCCAGTTACTCCCAGCCCATCCCAGTATATCCCAGTCACACGCCAACACTTCCATGTAGCTCTAACATCATCTTTATTGCCGGCCCAGTTCCTCCCAGTCTGTCCCAGTCTGGGTTATCTCATTCCCAGCCCCTCCCAGTTTGTCCCAGTCCCTCCCAGTCCATCCCAGTAACACACCAACACCTCCATGCAGTTCTAACATCGCCTTTATTGCCATCCCAGTCCCTCCCAGTTTGTCCCAGTCTGGGTTATCTCAATCCCAGTCCCTCCCAGTTGGGTTTATCTCATTCCCAGTCCCTCCCAGTCCATCCCAGTGCTCCCAGTTTGGGCTATCTCAGCCCCAGTTTCTTCTTCACTCTCTGTTTGCGTCTCACCACCTCCAGGCTCCCAGTTTGTCCCAGTCCCTCCCAGTCCATCCCAGTTTGTCACAGTCTGGGTTATCTCAGTCCCAGTCCCTCCCAGTCCCTCCCAGTCCATCCCAGTAACACACCAACATCTCCGTGCAATTCTAACATCGCCTTTATTGCCATCCCAGTTTGTCCCAGTCCCTCCCAGTCTGTCCCAGTTTGCTTTATCTCATTCCCAGCCCCTCCCAGTCCCTCCCAGTCCCTCCCAGTGCTCCCAGTTTGTCCCAGTCTGGGCTATCTCAGCCCCAGTTTCTTCTTCTCGCGCTGTTTGCGCCTCACCACCTCCAGGTTCCGATCCTTCCATTGGCTCTTGCGCAGCTTGATGGGCCGGCTGCCCACGTACTTCCCTGGGGGGAACAAACTGGGGTCACTGGGACAAACTGGGAGGGACTGGGAATGAGGCAAACCCAACTGGGAGAGGCTGGGATATACTGGGAGGGACTGGGAATGAGGTAAACCCAACTGGGAGGGACTGGGAATGAGGTAAACCCAACTGGGAGAGACTGGGATATACTGGGAGGGACTGGGAGGAAAATGGGATAAACTGGGAGGACTGGGAATGGACTGGTTTATACTGGGAGGGACTGGGAGGGGATTAGAAAAGGATTAGAGGACACTGGGATATACTGGGAGGGACTGGGAGGGTATTGGGGGTTACTGGTTTATACTGGTTTGTGGTTTCTTGTTACTGGTTTACGGTTAGGGGTTACTGGGACAAACTGGGAGGGACTGGGAGGGGATTGGGGGGACTGGGAGGGACTGGAATAAACTGGGAGGGACTGGGAGGTTGGGGGTCCCCAATCCTCCCGATGTTGCCAATCCCCCCAATGTCCCCTCAGTGTCCCCAAGGTCCCCAATGTCCCCAACACCCCAGATGTCCCCAATTCCCCCAATGTCCCCAATGTCCCCTCAGTGTCCCCAAATGTCCCCAGTGTCCCCAATGTGCTCCATGTCCCCAATCCCCTCAGTATCCCCAATATCCCCAATGCCCCAGATGGCCCCAATGTCCCCAATGTCCCCTGGGTGTCCCCAATGTCCCCATTGTCCCCAATGTCCCCCATGCACCCAATGTCCCCAATGTCCCCCCAGTGTCACCGTTCATCTCGCGCATGGCCCGCACGCAGTCGTTGGGGTCCTTGAAGGACACGAAGCCGTAGCCCCCAAACCCCAATGATGTCCCCAATCCCCTGGATGTCCCCTAAAGTCCCCAGTGTCCCCAATGTTCCCAATGATGTCCCCAATATCCCCCATGTCCCCAAGCTCCTCAGGATCCCAATATCCCAAATGCCCCAGATGGCCCCAATGTCCCCAATCCCCCCAATGTCCCCTGGGTGTCCCCAGTGTCCCCAATCCCCAGGGTGTCCCCAATGTCCCCAGTGATGTCCCCAGTGATGTCCCCAATGTCCCCTCAGTGTCCCCAGTGTCACCGTTCATCTCGCGCATGGCCCGCACGCAGTCATTGGGGTCCTTGAAGGACACGAAGCCATAGCCCCAAACCTCAGTGTCCCCAATGTCCCCGGTGATGTCCCCAGTGATGTCCCCAGTGATGTCCCCAGTGTCCCCATTGTCCCCCAGTGTCACCGTTCATCTCGCGCATGGCCCGCACGCAGTCGTTGGGGTCCTTGAAGGACACGAAGCCATAGCCCCACACCTCAATGTCCCCAATGTCCCCAGTGATGTCCCCAATGTCCCCAATGTCCCCAAATGTCACCGTTCATCTCGCGCATGGCCCGGACGTAGTCGTTGGGGTCCTTGAAGGACACGAAGCCGTAGCCCCACACCTCAATGTCCCCAATGTCCCCAGTGATGTCCCCAATGTCCCCAATGTCCCCAAATGTCACCGTTCATCTCGCGCATGGCCCGGACGTAGTCGTTGGGGTCCTTGAAGGACACGAAGCCGTAGCCCCACACCTCAATGTCCCCAATGTCCCCAGTGATGTCCCCAATGTCCCCAATGTCCCCAAATGTCACCGTTCATCTCGCGCATGGCCCGGACGCAGTCGTTGGGGTCCTTGAAGGACACGAAGCCATAGCCCCACACCTCAATGTCCCCAATGTCCCCAGTGATGTCCCCAATGTCCCCAATGTCCCCAAATGTCACCGTTCATCTCGCGCATGGCCCGGACGTAGTCGTTGGGGTCCTTGAAGGACACGAAGCCGTAGCCCTTGGTCTTGCCCGAGCGCTTGTCCCGGATCACTTTGGCCTTCAGGAAGGACGGGAAGCGCCCGAAGGCGCGGCCCAGCGTCTCGTCGTTCACCTCGTTCCCCAGGTCCCCGCAGAAGATGCGGAAATCGTCTGCAAATCGGGGCCGAAAACGGCGATTTTGGGTCATTTCTGGGGTCACCATAAAATAATGGGATTATCCCAAAGTAATGAGGTCGTGAGGAGCCCTTGGGGTCATGATTTGGTCCAGAATCTCACCATAAATCTCATTCTCCAAATCGCCACAAAATATCTGGGAATTATTTGAATTTGGGCTGAAAAACGGCGATTTTGGGGCCATCAAAAAGTTATGAGATCGTTACAAAGTTCTGCGGTCATGGGGGTGCTTTGGGGTCGTGACCAAGTCCAGGATCTCATCATTGACTTTGTTACCCAAATCCTCACAAAAAGAGCTGGAAATTGTCTGAGTTTGGGGCCAAAACCGGCGATTTTGGGTCATTTTGGGGTTATGGAGTCATTAATGAAATTATGGGATCGTTATGGGGTCATCCAGGGTCACGGGGACACCCCAAGGTCGGGGTCAGCCCCAGCGTCTCGTCCTTCACCTCGTTCCCCAGGTCCCCGCAGAAGATGCGGAAATCGTCTGCAAATCGGGGCCAAAAACGGCGATTTTGGGTCACTTTGGGGTTCTGGGGTCATTAATGAAGTTTTGGGGTCATTAATGAGGTTCTGGGGTCACTAATGAAGTTCTGGGGCCATTAATGAGGTTCTGGGCTCGATATGACGTCACTGAAACCCCTGAGGGCTGTGGGGTCACTGTGAGGTCACGGGGACACCCCAAAGGTCACCTGGTGACCCCCAATCCCCTCCCAGTACAAACCAGTATGAACCAATAACCTCCCAGTCAGTCCCAGTCCCTCCCAGTAACCCCAAACTGCAAACCAGTACAAACCAGTAACCCTCAATCCCCTCCCAGTACAAACCAGTCCCCCCCAATCCCTCCCAGTAACCCCAAACCTCAAACCAGTATAAACCAGCAACCCTGGACCCCCTCCCAGTCCCCATCAATCCCCTCCCAGTACAAACCAATAACCCCGAATCCCACCTTAGCCCTTTCCCAGTTCATCCCAGTCCTCCACAGTGACCCCCAAACCTCCTCCCAGTCTCTTCCAGTATAAACCAGTATCCCTAAATCCCCTTTTTATCTTTTCCCAGTTCCCTCCCAGTCCCTCCCAGTATATCCCAGTCCCCTCCCTGTTTATCCTAATCCTCTCCCAGTCCCTCCCAGTATAACCCAGTCCGTCCCAGTTCTATCCCAGTCCCTCCAATCATAAACCAGTAACCCCCCGATCCCCTCCCAGTCCATCCCAGTCCATCCCAATCCCCTCCCAGTATGACCCAATCCGCTCCCAGTCCATCCCAGTTTGATCCCACTCCCTCCCAGTATAACCCAGTCCACCCCAGTCCCATCCTAATTCCATCCCAGTCCCTCCCAGTATACCCCAGTCTCTCCCAGTTTGATCGCAATCCCTCCCAGCATAAGCCAATCTCTCCCACTCCCTCCCAGTATAACCCAATCCCCTCCCAGTCTGCTCTCAGTCCCTCCCAGTTTGATCCCAGTCCCTCCCAGCCCCTCCCAGTATAACCCAGTTCCTCCCAATCCCCTCCCAGTATATCCCAGTCCCTCGCACTTTGATCCCAGTCTCTCCCAGTACAACCCAATCCCCTCCCAGTCCCCCCCAGTCCCTCCCAGTTTATCCCAGTTTGATCCCAGTCCCTCCCAGTTTATCCCAGTTTGATCCCACTCCCCTCCCAGTCCCTCCCAGTTTATCCCAGTTTGATCCCAGTCCCTCCCAGTTTATCCCAGTTTGATCCCAGTCCCCTCCCAGTCCCTCCCAGTCCCCTCCCAGTTTGATCCCAGTCCCTCCCAGTCCCTCCCAGTGCCTCCCAGTCCGTACCAGCGTCCCACTCCAGCAGACTGGGATCCTCCCAGCTGCTCCCGGCCGCCGTGCGGATGCAGCGCTTCAGCCGCTCGCCCCGCCCCTTCCGCTTGTCCTCGGCCGCAGGCTCCGCCCCCACCTGGCGGACAGCTGTCAATCACCCCGGGGACACGCCCACCCCACCACGGACACGCCCACCCAGGAGGAAAACCCCTAAATTTTGGAAGCTCCGCCCCTTTCTGAATGGCCCCAACCTAGCTTTGTACGTAGCTGTCAATCACCTGGACACACCCTCCCCATCCAGGACACGCCCACCATTGTTTGGACACGCCCACCCCAAAGAAAGACCCTGAATTTGGAGGCTCCGCCCCTTTTTGGGTAGCCCTGCCTCATCAGAATAAGCACCTGTCAATCACCCAGGACACACCCACTTCTGGCCACACCCATCTAGCAGGAAACCTGTAAATATGAGGCTCCACCCTCTTCAGGATAACCCCACCCCTATCCTGACAGTCTCCTGTCAATCATCTGGCCACACCCACCCCAAAGAAAGTCCCCACATTTGGAAGCTCCGCCCCCCATTTCCAAGCCCAACCCCCATCTGATCAACACATGTCAATCACTCAAGACACGCCCACCCCGCAATAACCCCGCCCATGTAAGTATGGCCACACCCACCTACCAGGAAATGGCACCACCCACACTCAAGGCTCTGCCCCTTTTCCTATAGCCCCACCCACTTTCTGAAGCACAGCTGTCAATCACTGGGGCACATCCATGGACACGCCCACCTCCGTTTGACCACGCCCATTCCCCCAAACTTACCATACCCATTTTTCTATGGCCACACCTCTCCTGAGCACCTGTCAATCACTTCATAAAGCCACACCCACTTTCCTTTCAGCCCACCCACTCCAAACCCTTAAACCTCGCCCCCTTTAGCCCCACCCACCCCTCAAGCTCCACCCCTTAATATTTAGCCCCATCCAAGCCCCGCCCCTTTAAGCCCCGCCCACCTCAGGCACAGGGAAGGGCGGGTCCTGTGGGCGTGGCCTGCGGAGGGGGCGTGGCACAGGCGCAATGTGAGCGGGGCCAGGGCGTGGCTCCGGAGGGGGCGTGGCCATGGCGGGGGGCGGAGCCGGGAGGCTTGGACCAATCCGAGGCTCCTCGGGAGGCGGGGCCCGAGGGGGCGGGGTCTCCTCCTGTGGGGGTGGGGTCAGAAGGGTTACAGGGGGTGGGACTCCATGTGGGAGGAGGCGGGGCTAAAATGGGCGGGGCTAAGTGGGGTGGGGTTAAAGGGGGAGGGGCTAAATATAATCAATGGAAGGGGAGGGGCAAAGGAGAATTAAGCGAAGGGGAGGAGCTAAAGGGGGTGGGGTTGAAATGGGAGGGACTAAATGAATTAAAGGGGAGGGGCTAAACGGTGTGGGTAAAAGGGGAGGAGCTAAAGAAGAAATAAATAAGTGGGAGGAGCTAAAAAGTGAGAGGTTTAAGGGGAGGAGCCAAAAGAGAAGCAATTAAAGGGGGTGGGGCTAAATGGGGTGTGGTTAAAAGGGGAAGAGCCAAAAAAGGATTAATTAAAAGGGAAGGATTAAAAGGGGAGGAGCCAGAAGAGAAGGAATTAAAGGGGGAGGAACTAAAGGAGAGGAGCTAATGGAGGAGTAACTAAAGGGGGCGGGGCCGGGTACACGGTGGGCGGGGCCGGGTACACGGTGGGCGGGATCAGGTTGGGGACATTTGGGGACACTGCTGTCGCTCACCAGGGCACGGTGGGGCGGGGCTGTGTACAGGGTGGGCGGGGGTCAGTTTGGGGACATTTGGGGACATTGCTGTCACTCACCGGGGCGGGGCAGGGCGGGGTACATGGTGGGCGGGGCCGGGTACACGGTGGGCGGGGTCACATTTGGGGACATTTGGGGACACTGCTGTCACTCACCGGGGCGCGGTGGGGCGGGGCCGGGTACACGGTGGGCGGGGTCACATTTGGGGACATTTGGGGACACTGCTGTCACTCACCGGGGCGCGGCGGGGCGGGGCCGGGTACACG
This sequence comes from Melozone crissalis, assembly GCF_028551555.1. NCBI lineage: Eukaryota > Metazoa > Chordata > Aves > Passeriformes > Passerellidae > Melozone > Melozone crissalis. Next base: position 47,756 of record NW_026536297.1, on the reverse strand, counting down.
GTGGGCGCGGCCTGGATGACGGGCGGGGTCGGTTTGGGGGGGCCCGGGGGGGGGGCCCCGGGGGGGGCACTCGGGGTCCCCCCCGCGGCCACCGGGGGCAGGGGGGGCACCGGAGCCCCTCCTCCACCAGCCTGAGGGAAAAAATGGGGTGAAAAAGGGGGAAAATGGCAAAAAATACCAAAAAACCCAAATTCAGCCCAAATCCCACCAGTCCCCCCAGTCCCTCCCCAGTCCTTCCCAATCCCCCCCCAGTCCCCTCCCAGTACAAACCAGTAACCCCAAACCTGCTCCCAGTTCATCCCAGTCCCTCCCAAACCCCTCCCAGTCCCCTCCCGATAACTCTAAACTCCAAACCGGTATAAACCAGTAAGCCCCAGTTCCCTCCCAGTCCCCCTCAGTCCCTCCCAGTCCCCTCCCAGTTTATCCCAGCATTTCCCAGTCCCCTCCCAGTCCCCTCCCAGTCCCTCCCAGTAACCCTAAACCCCACACCAGTATAAACCAGTAAGCCCAAACCCCCTCCCAGTTCCTTTCCACGAACTCCCAGCTCCCCCTGGTGGCGGCTTTGAGAACTGCAGCGTCCTCCCAGTAACTCCCAGTCTCTCCCGGTATCCCCCAGTATATCCCAGTTTATGCCAGTCCTTCTCAATCTCCTCCTAAGCCCCTCCCAGTCCCTCCCAGTACCTCCCAATCCCCTCCCAGTATCCCCCAGTATACCCCAGTCCCCTCCCAGTCCCTCTCAATCCTTCCCAGTGCCCCCAATCCCCTCCCAATCCCTTCCCAGTATATCCCAGTATATCCCAATCCCTTCCCAGTCCATCCCAGTCCCTCCCAGTATCTCCCAGTACAAGCCAGTCCCCCCCAATCCCCTCCCAGTCCCTCCCAGTATCTCCCAGTGCCTCCCAGTATATCCCAGTTCCCTCCCAGTATATCCCAGTATATCCGGATCCCCTCCCAGTCCCCCCCAATCCCCTCCCAGTCCCATCCCAGTCCCTCCCAGTCCATCCCAGTCCATCCCAGTATATCCCAGCCCCTCCCAGTCCCCCCCAATCCCCTCCCAGCATATCCCAATCCATCCCAGTCCCTCCCAGTATCCCTCAGTTCCCTCCCAGTCCCTCCCAGTATATCCCAGCATATTCCAATCCCCTCCCAGTATATCCCAGTATACCCCAATCCAACCCAAACCCATCACAGTCCCCTCCCAGTCCATCCCAGTATATCCCAGTCCCATCCCAGTCCATCCCAAACCCATCCCAGTCCCTCCCAGTATATCCCAGTATATCCCAGTCCCTCACTCACCGCTCCGGGCGCTCTCAGGGCCCCTCCCCCGCCCAAGGGCGCCCCCAGGGGGGGGGTGGGGGGCGGTCTCTGCAGTGGGGGAGGGGCGAGCAGCAGGGGGGGGGGCGGGGGGGGCCCCCAGGGGAGGCCCCACCCCCACCATGGCCCCGGGGGGGGGGCGCAGGGCCAGGGGACCCCGGGGACCCGCTGGGGACACAAAGGGGGGGGGGGGGGGACACAGCGGGGTCACCACGGTGACGGCAGCGTCCCCAAAATGTTCCCAAAATCCCCCCAAAAAATTGTACCCAAAAATGTCCCCAAACCACCCAAAAAGGTCCCCCAAAAATGTCCCCAAAACACCCAAAAATGTCCCCAAAAATGTCCACAAACCACCCAAAAATGTTCTCAAAAATGTCCCCAAATCCCCAAAAAAATGTCCTCAAAAACGTCCCCAAACCCCTCAGAATATGTTCTCAAAAATGTCCCCAAACCACCCAAAAACATCCCCCAAAAATGCCCCCAAACCACCCAAAAATGTCCCCAAAACACCAAAAAAATGTCCCCAAAAATGTGCCCAAACCACCCAAAAATGTCCCCAAATTCCCCAAGAAATTTACCCAAAAATGTCCCCAAACCACCCAAAAATGTCCCAAAATCCCACCAAAAAAGTACCCAAAAATGTCCCCAAACCATCCAAAATTATCCTCAAAAATGTTCCCAAATCCCCCACTGTCCCCAATGTCCCCAGTGTCCCTCCAAATGTCTCCAATGTCCCCAATGTCCCCCCAAATGTCTCCAGTGTCCCCCCAATGTGCCCCCAAAAATGTCCCCAAACCCCCAAAATGTACCCAAAAATGTCCCCAATGTCCCCAAACTCACCCAAATGTCCCCCAAAAATGTCCCCAATGTGTTCCCAATGTCCCCAACCCTCCCGATGTCCCCAATGTCCCCAATATTCCCAATGTCCTCAAACCCCCAAAATGTCCCCAAACCCCTCAGTGTCCCCCCAAAAATGTCCCCAATGTCCTCAATCCCCCCAATGTCCCCGCACTGTCCCAGAATGTCCCCAATGTCCCCCCATTGTCCCCAACATCTCCAATGTTCTCAATTCCCCCTGAATGTCACCGCTGTCCCCAATGTCCCCAATGTCCCCAATCCCCTCAATGTCCTCCCAATCCCCCACTGTCCCCCCCAATGTCCCCAATGTCCCCAATCCCCTCAATGTCCTCCCAATCCCCCACTGTCCCCCCCAATGTCCCCAATGTCCCCAATCCTCCCAATGTCCCCAATGCCCCCAACGTCCTCAATGTCCCCAACCCCCCCAATTCCTCCCACTGTCCCCAATGTCCCCACAGTGTCCCCAAATCCTCCCAATGTCCCCAACCCCCACAACCCTCAATATCCCCACTGTCCCCAATGTCCCCAAACGTCCCCAATGTCCCTGGCTGTCCCCCAATGTCCCCAATCCCCCCCACTGTCCCCAATCCCCCCAATGTCCCCAACCCCCCCAATGTCCCCTCAATGTCCCCAAACCCCTACAATGTCTCCATTGTCCTCAACTCTCCTAATATCCCCTCAATGTCCCCAATGTCCCCTCAATGTCCCCAACCTCCCCACTGTCCCCAATGTCCCCAACACCCCATTGTCTCCAATGTCCCCAAACCCCCTCAATGTCCCCAATGTCCCCTGGCTCTCCCCAGTGTCCCCCCAAAGTCCCCAATGTCCCAAACCCCGCCACTGTCCCCAAAGTCCCCAACACCCCCAAAGTCCCCAATGTCCCCAACCCCCCCACTGTCCCCAATGTCCCCAATCCCCCCAATGTCCCCAACCCCCCCAGTGTCCCCAGTGTCCCCAGTGTCCCCGTACCCGGTCTCTGCAGCACGTGTGGCACGAACGCCGGGCGCAGGATCGGCGGCCGCTGCGGTGACACTGCTGGGGACAGGAGGGGACAGTGGGGACAATGGGGACATTGGGGACAATGGGGACAGCCAGGGACATTGGGGACAGCCAGGGACATTGGGGACACTGGGGACAGCGGGGACAATGGGGACAATGGGGACAATGGGGACAGTGGGGACATTGGGGACAATGGGGACAGCCAGGGACATTGGGGACAATGGGGACAGCAGGGGACAATGGGGACAGTGGGGACAATGGGGACAGTAGGGACAGTGGGGACATTGGGGACAGCCAGGGACATTGGGGACACTGGGGAATAGCAGGGGACATTGGGGACATTGGGGACAGTGGGGACATTGGGGACAGCCAGGGGACACTGAGGGGACACTGAGGGGACACTGGTGACACCGCTGTCACTGACCTGGCCCCACGAATGGCACCGGGGGTGTCCCCAAGGGCGGGACGGTGGCGGCGGCGGCGGCGCGAGCCTCGAGGGACTGCTGGACCTGGGGACAGAGAGGGGACATTGGGGACACTGGGGGGACATTGGGGACACTGGGGACATTGAGGGGATTGGGGACACTGGGGGGACATTGGGGACATTGGGGGGGATTGGGGACACTGGGGACACTGGGGGGACATTGGGGACACTGGGGACAGTGGGGACATTGGGGATTTGAGGACATTGTGGACATTGGACAGCTTGGGGACATTGGGAGGAACTGGGGACAGTGAGGGGACATTGGAGATATTTGGGGACATTGGGGACACTGGGGGGACTGGGAACATCGAGGATGTTTGGGACATTGAGGGGACGTTGGGGACATTGTGAGGATTTGGGGACATTGAGGGGACAATGGGGACATTGAGGGATTGGGGGCGTTGGGGACATTGGGGACGTTGGGGGAACTGGGGACATTGGGGACAGTAAGGGGATTGAGGGGACATTGAGGACATTGGGGACATTGGAGGGCTTGGGGACATTGGGAGGATTTGGTGACATTGGGGACACACCTGCTGGTAGGTGTTAGTGGCGATGATTGGGCGCAGGACGGGGGGCGGGGCCAAAGGGTCCCCGGGGGCGGGGCCTGGAGCCCCCAGCACCTCCTGCTCGAACCTAAAACCAGTAAAAACCAGTAAAGATCAGTATAAACCAATACAGCCCCATGAAAACTAGAAGGACCAGTATGGACCAGTATAAACCAGTAGAGACTTGTAGAAGCTGGTCAAGACCAGTATAAGCCAGTATAGACTGGCAGAAACCAGTATAAACCAGTATAAACCGATATAAACGGATACAGACTCTTCAGTATCCCCCAGTAACCCCCAAACCCCGCCCCCGTTACCACGGCAACACCAGGCCCCGCCCCTCATCCCTCAACCCCCGCCCCTGTTGCCACGGCAACGCCAGGCCCCGCCTTTTCCTCGCTTAAACCACGCCCCCGTTACCACAGCAACCTTCAGACCCCCGCCCCTGTTGCCATGGCAGCAAGCAGACCACGCCCCTCAAGCCCCGCCCCCGTTGCCATAACAACCACTAAGCCCCGCCCCCTCCCGGCCGCCATGACACCCCCGCCGCTCCCTTTCCCTCACAGCGCCATCTCCGCCTCCATCTCCTTCAGCCGCTCCTCGCCGCTCTTCACCGCGGCCCCGCCGCCTCCCGCCACCGCTCCGGGCCCCGCCGCCACCACCGCGGCACCGGGCCCGGCTCCCGCCGCCATTCCCGGCCCCGCCGCTCCGGGAGCCGCCGCCGCCGCCATGGCTGGAACAGCCACGGCCACTTCCGCCCGCCTGAGGGGCACTCACTCAGCGCGACAACACTTCCCCATTTTTAATAAATAAAGGCGGAATTGGGGCGAAATCAGCGAAAAACGGACAAAAATGTCTGCGGAAGGGGCACAAAGCGCTTTAATGGCGGCAATAGAGGGCGGAGGCCGCGGGCGAGGCGGCGCTCAGCGCTTGAGCTCGCTGTAGATGTCCCCGCGCGCGCCCTGCAGCTCCTGGTAGTGCGAGTCCGGCTCCGGGGGGCGGGGCTTGGGCGGGGCTGTGAGGAAAGGGGGCGCGGTCAGGGCGAGGACACGCCTACTTTGAGCTGAGCCACGCCCACCGCGTGGTTGTGGTGGGTGATTATTGGTTTGGCCATTTTGGCCACGCCCCCTTGGGGGGCTTGGCTCCGCCCACTGATGGGTTTGGTCACGGCCCTGATTCAGCCGAGCGCTCCCAGTAAATCCCAGTAACCCCCAGTAACCCCCAGTAACCCTCAGTGACTTCCCAGTAACTCCCAGTAACTCCCAGTACCATCCCAGTAACCCCCAGTGCCCTCCAGTAATCCCCATTGCCCTCCCAGTTACTTCCAGTACCATCCCAGTCCCTCCCAGTAACCCCCAGTGCCCTCCCAGTAATTCCCAGTGCCCTCCCAGTACCCCCCAGTACATCCCAGTAAATCCCAGCGCCTTCCCAGTAACCCCCAGTAACCCCAGTGCCCTCCCAGTAATTCCCAGTAACCCCCCATTAACTCCCAGTAACCCCCTGTGCCCTCCCAGTAATTCCCAGGGCCCTCCCAGTGCCTCCCAGTAACCCCGCAAACTCCTCCCAGTGCCCCCAGTTCCCTCCCAGTGCTCCCAGTGCCCTCCCAGTAACCCCAGTACCTCCCAAGAGCACCCAGTAACCCCCCAGTAACTCCCAGTATGATCCCAGTAACTCCCAGTGCCCTCCCAGTAACTCCCAGTGCCCTCCCAGTAAGGCCCAGTAACTGGCAATGCCCTCCCTCCTTAGCCACGCCCACAAACCGCCCCTTTATATTTAGCCACGCCCACAATGAGTCACTTCCCCCTTGGCCCCGCCCACAAAGCTGTCCCTCCTTCTGGCCACGCCCACAAGTCATCCCTTCTTTTAATCCACACCCACAACAAATCCTTATATGTTTAGCCCCGCCCACAACTCGCCCATTCTATTGAGCCACGCCCATAATTAGGCCCTCCCTCTGAAGCCACGCCCACACTCAGCCCCTTTCTATTAAGCCACACCCACAACCAGCCCCTCCAGCTTTAGCCACGCCCACAAAATGTCCTTTTTAATGGACCCACGCCATAATTACCCCTTCCCTCATAAGCCACGCCCACAAACTGCCCTCCCCCCATTGGCCCTGCCCGCAATTGGCCACTCCCTTGGCCCCGCCCACCTCTGCGGCCCCGCCCGGCCAGCCAATAGGCTCCGCCCGCAATCAGTAGCGTCAGGATGACATCACCAATAACGAGCGCCGTGATTGGTCCCGGCCCTGGGAGGCACCCGGAACATTCTGGAAAAGGGAGGGGCAGGAGACACCTCGTGACCCGTAGTGACCTTTGACCCCTCCCATGACCCCGGGGTGGGGGCGGAGCCTTACCTGACTGCGCCACGGCCAATCCTGGGGCTGGGAATTAATGAAGGGGGCGGGACTTGGTGAGCCACTCCCACTTTGGCCACGCCCACAGATTTGTGGTGGGGAGGGGCCAAAGGGTGGGGGAGGAGCTAAAGGATGGGGGAAAGTTGGGGGCGGGGCCAAAGGGTGAGGGAGGGGCTAAATTGTAGGGGAGGGGCTTAAGGGTGGGGAGGGGCTAAAAGAGGGGAGGGGCTAAGGATGGGTGGGGAGGAGCTAAAGAAATGAGGGAGGGGCAAAAGTGGGTGGGGCTAAAGTGTGAGGGAGTGGTAAAAATGGGTGTAGGAGGGGCTAAAGAAATGGGTGGGGGAGGGGCTAAAAGGTGGAGGAGGGGCGCAATGGGAACTTCCGGGTGGGGGAGGGGTCCCCAAGAAATGGGGGAGGGGCATGGGGGGGGTTCCTCAGTGTGGGGGAGGGGCTCAGGAGGTGGGGGAGGGGCTCAGGGAGTCCCCATTGGGTGGGGGAGGGGCCGATCCCCCCCTATTTCGCCGCCATTCCCCTCCCCCACCCCGGCCCGGGCACTTCTGCTTTTGGGGGAGGGGCAAAGGGGGGGTGGGGGAGGGGCAGGGGGGGGTCCCTCGGGGTGGGGGAGGGGCGGGGGGGGGGGGTCACAGGTTGGGGGAGGGGCCTCACCAAGGAATAGCAGCAGGACCAGGCCGAGGGTCCCGGGGGGGGCCATGGCGGCGGTGGGGGAGGAAAAAGGGCGGGGCCAGGGGTGGCAAATCAAGCCACGCCCCCTTTCCTGAGCCCAGCGTCTGATTGGGCAGCTCCTTAAACTCGTGACCCCCCCCTTTGCAGAAAACTTCCCCTTTTTGGGGTCTCTGCGGTGGCCACGCCCCTTCTCATCAAGCCCCGCCCACTCTCTTGGAAGTTCTTTCTTTTAAAGCCCCGCCTCCGATTTAACCCCCGCCCCCTTTTAAATGAGCGCGGCCCCTTTAAGAATCCGTGGGCAGAGCCTCAATACCCCGTTAAGCCCCGCCCTGCGCTCGCTCTGATTGGCTGAACAAACTAAGGCTATCCCGTACGCTGATTGGCTCTAATTGCCTGACTAAACCCGGAAGTGGCACTCTGATTGGTCTGATTCGGCGAGGCGGGAGTAAGGGGCAAAAGGACCGCGCTGACTGGTCCGCACCGTGCTGGGGTGGGCGTGGCCTGAGCGCGCGCAAGGCAGGGCGGGAAAGGAGCGGCCTGAGGGAGCCCCGTGCGGGCGCGACCACTGCGGGTACGGGGGGGGGGGGAATTGGGGGGTCCGGGGGGGATTTGGGGGAGTCCTGAGGGGAATTTGGGGGATCCTGAGGGGATTTGCGGAGTCCGGCTGCAATTTTAGGGGGTCCCGGGGGAAATCTGCTGGGTCCTGAGAGGTTCGGGTGGGTCGGGGGGAAATTTGAGGGGTTCTGAGGAGGATTTGGGGGGTTCTGGAAGAATTTGGGAGGTCCTGAGAGGATTTCGGGGGTCCGGGGAAGATTTGAGACGGTCCGGGTGGGATTTAGGGGATCCTGAGGGGGTTCGATGGGAATTTGGGGGGTACGGGGTGGATTTGGGGATCCTGAGGAGGTTTGAGGGGTTCTGGGGGGAATTTGGAGTGTCCGGAGGGATTTCGGAGGTTCTGAGGGGATTTGGAGGGTCCTGGGTGAAATTTAAGAGGTCCTGGGGGTGTCCGGGGAAATCTGGGGAGTCCGGGGTGAATTTGAGGGATCCTGAGGTGATTTGGGTCGTTCCGAAAGGAATTTGAAGGGTCCGGGAGAGATTTGGGGAGTCCTGACGTGGTCCGAGGGGATTTGGGGGGCTTTGGGGGCGATTTGGGAGGTTTTGGGGGGATTCTGGGTCGTTCTGAGGGGAATTGGGGGTTCCTGAGGGGGTTTGGGGGATCTTGAGGTGATTTGGGGGCTCCTGAGGGGGTTTAGGGGGTCCTGGGGAGATGTGGGGTAATTTGGGCGGGTTGGGGAGGGGGATTTGAGGTTTTTGGGGGTTCCTGAGGGGGTTTGGGGGATTTTAGGCTTTTCTGAAAGGGTTTGAGGCGTTCCCAAAGGAATTTGGGGGTCATGGGGGAATTTGGGGCGTCCTGGGGAGGTTCCTGTGGTGGTTGGGGGGTCCTGAGGGGATGTGGGGAGTTCTGAGGGGAATTTGGGGGCGTCCGGGGGGGATTCGAGGGGTCCTGGGGGGGATTTGGGGGGTCCTGAGGGGATTTGGGGGCGTTTTAGGTGTCCTGAGGTGGTTTGGGGTGAATTTGGCGGGGTCTGGATTTGACTTGAAGCGGTCCGGGGGGAATTTGGGGGTTCCTGTGGAGATTTGCGGGGTTCGAGAGGGATTTCGGGGATCCTGAGGGGGTTCGAGGGGGATTTGGGGGGTTTGGGGGATACTGAGGGAGATTTGGGGATCGTGAGGGGTTTTGGGGGGGAATTTGGAGAGTCCGGGGCAATTTAGGGGTTCGTGTGGGGCTTTGGGGGGTCCTGAGGGGGTTCGAGGGGAATTTGGGTGGTCCTGAGGAGGTTTGGGGGGGTCCTGGCGGGGTCTGGGGGGGGTTCGGGCGGATTTGGGGGGTCCGGGGGAGGTTTGGGGGGATTCTGAGGGAGTCGGGGGGGGGGGTTTTGGGGAGGATTTGAGGATTTTGAGAGGTTCCTGAGGGGATTTGGGGGGGTCTTGAGGGGGACAGGGGGGTCCTGGGAGGAATTTGGGGAGTTCTGAGGGGATTTGGGGGGTCCTGAGGGGTTCGGGAGGCCTGAGGGGAGATGGGAGAGACCATTGTTGTTCCCGCGGGGGGGGGGGGGGGGGGTGGGGAGAGAGGTTAGAAGGGAGTGGGACGGACCACTGGAGAATTTCCGGGGGGATTTTGGGGATCTGGGAGGAACCATTGGTGTCTTGGGGGGAGTTAGGAGGTTCGGGAGGGACCATTTGGGCATTCGGGGGGGGGGAGGATTTGGGGGTTCCTGGGGGATTTGGGGGGTGTCTGGGAGGGACCATTTGGGATTTTGGGGGGGATTTGGGGGTTCTTGGGGGATTTGGGGGGGTCTGGGTGCGACCATTTGGGGGCTTAGGGGGGAATTTGGGGATTTTGGGGGGTCTGGAAGGGACCATTTTGGGATTTGGGGGATCTGGGGGACTTTTGGGAGTCTGGGAGGGACCATTCATGTTCCCGGGGGGGTCTTTAGGAGGCTCGTGGGGATCCCAAGGGGATTTTTGGGGGTCCCAGGTGAATTGGGGCCGTTCCCAGATGGGATTTCGCTCTCCCCGAGTGGAATTTTTTTGCAATTTCACCCCAAATTTTTGAAAATTTCAGGATTTTTGTGCTTTCCCTTCCCTGAGCTTTTTTTTTTTTTCTTTATTCCAGGCTGTGCCTCCCCCTGTTTCTTTCACTGCCCTCTCTGGGGGTCCCAGGGGGTTCTGGGATGGAATTTGGGGGGCTCCAAGGGGGTTTGGGGTGATCCCAGGTGGGTTTTGGGGTTTTTTGAGTGGATTTTGGGCGTTTTTGGGCAATTCCAGGTGGGATTTTGGGGTTTTCTGAGCGCATTTTAGGTGGTTTTGGTTGATCCCAGGTGGGGTTTTGGTTGATCCCAAGTGGATTTTGGGGTTTTCTGAGCGGATTTTGGGCGTGTTTTGGAGATCTCAGGAGGATCTTGGGGGTTCCAAAGTTGATTTTGGGGTTCCCAAGTTGATTTTGGGGTTCCCAGGTGGATTTGAGGTTTTCTGAGTGGGCTTTGGGTGCGTTTAGGAGACTCCAGGTGGAATTTCGGGGCTTATCTGAGTGAATTTTGGGAGATCCCGGGTGGATTTTGGGCAATTTCTGGTGGGATTTGGGGTTTCCTGAGTGGATTTTGGGGTTCTCAGGTGGATTTTGGTTGGGATCTTGGTTCTTGGGTGGGATTTTGGTCGATGCCGAGTGGATTTTGGGGTTTTCTGAGTGGATTTTGGGCGGTTTTGGGCAATCTCGGGTGGGATTTTGACCTTTCCAAGCGGGATTTTTTTTGCGATTTCACCCCGAATTTTTAAAATTTCAGGATTTTTGTGCTTTTTCCTTCCTGAACTTTCATTTTTTTCCCCATTCCAGGCCGTGCTTCCTCATGTTTTTCTCACTGCCTTCTCTGGGTGTCCCAGGGGGTTCTGGGGTGGAATTTGGGGGGCTCCAAGGGGGTTTGGGGCAATTCTACGTGGATTTGGGGGTTTTCTGAGTGGGTTTTGGGTGATTTTAAATGGGATTTCGGCCGGGTTTTTTTCTCGATTTCACCCCGAATTTTTAAAATTTCAGGATTTTTGTGCTTTTTCCTTCCTGAACTTTCATTTTTTTCCCCATTCCAGGCCGTGCTTCCTCATGTTTTTCTCACTGCCTTCTCTGGGTGTCCCAGGGGGTTCTGGGGTGGAATTTGGGGGGCTCCAAGGGGGTTTGGGGCAATTCTACGTGGATTTGGGGGTTTTCTGAGTGGGTTTTGGGTGATTTTAAATGGGATTTCGGCCGGGTTTTTTTCTCGATTTCACCCCGAATTTTTAAAATTTCAGGATTTTTGTGCTTTTTCCTTCCTGAATTTTTATTTTTTTCCCCCATTCCAGGCCATGCCCCGTCCGCGCTGCTCGCGCTGCCCGCTGCCCTCGGCGCTGCTGCGCTCGCGCTCGCTGCTGCCCTTCTGCCGCCGCTGCTTCCTCGCCGCCTTCGAGGCCGAGGCCCTGCAGGCGCTGCTGCAGCCGGGACCGGGGGTTCCGCCCCAAAAACTCGGGGTTCTGCCCCAAAATCCCCAAAATCCCGGGGTTTCAGCTCAAAATCCCGGGGTTCTGCCCCAAAATCCCCAAAATCCCGGGGTTTCAGCTCAAAATCCCGGGGTTCTGCCACAAAATGCCCAAAATCTCGGGGTTTCAGCTCAAAATCCCGGGGTTCTGCCCCAAAATCCCCAAAATCCTGGGGTTTCAGCTCAAAATCCCAGGGTTCTGCCACAAAATGCCCAAAATCTCGGGGTTTCAGCTCAAAATCCCGGGGTTCTGCCTCAAAATGCCCAAAATCTCGGGGTTTCAGCTCAAAATCCCGGGGTTCTGCCACAAAATGCCCAAAATCCCGGGGTTTCAGCTCAAAATTCTGGGGTTCTGCCACAAAATCCCGGGGTTCTACCCCAAAATCCCCAAAATCCTGGAGTTTCAGCTCAAAATTCTGGGGTTCTACCCCAAAACCTTCAAAATTCTGGGGTTCCGCCTCAAAATTCCGGGGTTCTACCCCAAAATCCCGGGGTTTCAGCTCAAAATCCTGAGGTTCCACCCCTAAACCTCTATAAATCTGGGGTTTCACCCCAAAACCCGCAAAATTTAAGGGTTTCACCTCAAAATTCTTGGGTTTCACCTCAAAGTCGTGGGGTTCCACCCCAAAACCCTGAGGTTTCACCTCAAAATCCTGGAATTACTCCCCAAAATCCGCTTAATTCCCCCCAAAACCCCGGCATTAACCCTCAAAACACCGGATTCACCCCCCAAAACACTGGAAAATCTCCCCAAAATGTGGGAATTTCACCCCAAAAGTCCATTAACCCCCCCCAAAACCTTGGAATTAACCCTCAAGATGCCGTTAATTCCCTCCAAAACCCCATCAATTCCTCCGAAAACCCCAGAATTGCCCCTGAAAATGTGGGAATTTCACCCCAAAAATTGGGAATTTCACCCCAAAACCCCCCAAATCACCCCCAAAATGTGGGAATTTCACCCCAAAATTCGAGACTTTTCCTGCGGCCGGGTGCCTCGGTGGCCGTGGCGGCCTCGGGGGGCAAGGACAGCACGGTCCTGGCTCACCTGCATCCCCCCCTAAACCCCCCAAATCACCCCCAAAATCCCCTGAACCACCCCCAAAACCCCGAAATTAACCCCCAAAACCCCGAAATTAACCCCCAAAACCCCGGAATTAATGCTGAAAACCCCATTGATCCTTCTCAGAACCCCACAAATCCACCCCAAAACCCCGGAATCAATCCTCAAAACCCCGGAATTAACCCTCAAAATCCCAGAACCACCACTGAAAATGTGGGAATTTCACCCCGGAATAGCCCAAATCAGCCCCAAAATTCAGAAATTTCACCCCAAAACTCCAGAATTAGCCCCCAAAGTTTGGGAATTAACCCTCAAAACCCCGGAATTAACCCTCAAAACCCTGGAGTTAACCCTCAAAATCCCGGAATCACATCTGAAAAATCGGAAAATTACCCTGAAAACCCCTCAAATTACCCCCAAAATTTGGGAATTTCACCCCAAAACCCCTCTAATCACCCCCAAAACTCGAGACTTTTCCTGCGGCCGGGTGCCTCGGTGGCCGTGGCGGCCTCGGGGGGCAAGGACAGCACGGTGCTGGCTCACCTGCATCCCCCCCTAAACCCCCCAAATCACCCCCAAAATCCCCTGAACCACCCCCAAAACCCCGAAATTAACCCCCAAAACCCCGGAATTAACCCCCAAAACCCCGAAATTAACCCTCAAAACCCCAAAATTAACCCTCAAAACCCCGGAATTAACCCCCAAAACACCCTGAACGCCCCCCAAATCCTCATTAATTCCCCCCAGAACCCTGGAATTGCCCCCCAACGCCCCAAAATTACCCCCCGAAACCCTGAAATTATCCCCCAAAATTCGGAAAATTCCCCCCAAAACCCCCCAAATCGCCCCCAAAACGTGGGAATTTCACCCCAAAACTCGAGACTTTTCCTGCGGCCGGGTGCCTCGGTGGCCGTGGCGGCCTCGGGGGGCAAGGACAGCACGGTGCTGGCTCACCTGCTGACGCGCCTGAACCGCGCCCGCGCGCTGGGGCTGCGCCTGGCGCTGCTGGGCGTGGACGAGGGCATCGAGGGCTACCGGGACCACGCCCTGGGCGTGCTGCGCCGGGTGGGGGCGGGGCTGCCCCTCCCCCTCCTGCTCGTCTCCCACCGCGAGCTCTTCGGCTGGGGCGTGGACGAGCTGGGCGCGGTCCTGGGCGGGCGGAGCCGCTGCACCGTGTGCGGGGTGTTCCGGAGACACGCCCTGGAGAGGGCGGCGCGGGAGATGGGAGCCGACTGGATCGCCACTGGTGAGCACTGGGATGTACTGGGATATACTGGGAGGGGGTTTGGGGTCACTGGGTTATACTGGTTTGTACTGGGATATACTGGGAGGGGGTTTGGAGTCACTGGGTTATACTGGTTTGTACTGGGAGGGGGTTGGGAGTCACTGGGTTATACTGGTTTGTACTGGGAGAGCACTGGTTTGTACTGGGAGGGGGTTTGGAGTCACTGGGTTATACTGGTTTGTACTGGGAGAGCACTGGTTTGTACTGGGAGGGGGTTGGGAGTCACTGGGCTATACTGGTTTGTACTGGGAGAGCACTGGTTTGTACTGGGAGGGGGTTTGGGAGTCACTGGGTTATACTGGTTTGTACTGGGAGGGTGTTTGGAGTCACTGGGTTATACTGCTTTGTACTGGGAGAGCACTGGTTTGTACTGGGAGAGGGTTTGGGGTCACTGGGTTATCCTGGTTTGTACTGGGAGGGGGTTTGGAGTCACTGGTTTATACTGGTTTGTACTGGGAGAGCACTGGTTTGTACTGGGATATACTGGGAGGGTGTTTGGAGTTACTGGGTTATACTGGTTTGTACTGGGAGGGCACTGGGTTATATTGTGAGGGTGTTTGGGGTCACTGGTTTATACTGGTTTGTACTGGGAGGGGGTTTGGGGTCACTGGGCTATACTGGTTTGTACTGGGATATACTGGGAGGGAGTTTGGGGTCACTGGGTTATACTGGTTTGTACTGGGAGAGCACTGGTTTGTACTGGGAGGGGGTTGGGAGTCACTGGGCTATACTGGTTTGTACTGGGATATACTGGGAGGGGGTTTGGGGTCACTGGGTTATACTGGTTTGTACTGGGAGGGCTCTGGGGGGGCTGCACCGTGTGCGGGGTGTTCCGGAGACACGCCCTGGAGAGGGCGGCGCGGGAGATGGGAGCCGACTGGATCGCTACAGGTGAGTTACTGGTTTATACTGGGATGTACTGGGAGGGCGCTGGGATATACTGGGAGGGAGTTGGGATGGACTGGGAGGCGGTTAGGAGTCACTGGGAGGGACTGGAATGGACTGGGTTATACTGGGATGGACTGGGAGGGGATTGGGATGGACTGGGAGGGGCTGGAGAGAGCGGCCACGGAGATGGGAGCCGGTAATGGTGAGCGCTGGGTTATACTGGTTTGTACTGGGAGAGCGCTGGGAGGCACTGGGAGTGACTAGAAGAGGGTTTGGAGTCATTGCAATGGACTGGGATGGACTGGGTTATACTGGGATGGACTGGGAGGGGCTGGAGTCAGCATCCAGCGAGATGGAAGCCAACTGGATCACCACTGGTGAGTTACTGGTTTGTACTGGGAGAGCACTGAGAGGGCACTGGGATATACTGGGAGGGGGTTTGGAGTCGCTGGGTTATACTGGTTTGTACTGGGAGGGCCCTGGGAGTGACTGGGAGGCACTGGGAGTGACTAGAAGGGGGTTAGGAGTCGTTGCAATGGACTGGGTTATACTGGGAGGGACTGGGTTATACTGGGATGGACTGGGAGGGGCTGGAGAGAGCGGCCACGGAGATGGGAGCCGCTACTGGTGAGCACTGGGTTATACTGGTTTGTACTGGGAGAGCGCTGGGAGGGGCTGGGAGGGGGTTTGGAGTCACTGGGATGGACTGGGAGGAGACTGGGAGGGACTGGGTTATACTGGGATGGACTGGGAGAGACTGGAGTGAGCATCCAGGGAGATGGGAGCCAACTGGATCGCTGCTGGTGAGTTACTGGGATATACTGGGATATACTGGGAGGGGGTTTGGGGTCACTGGGTTATACTGGTTTGTACTGGGATATACTGGGAGGGGGTTTGGGGTCACTGGGTTATACTGGTTTGTACTGGGATATACTGGGAGGGGATTTGGGGTCACTGGGTTATACTGGTTTGTACTGGGATATACTGGGAGGGGGTTTGGGGTCAGTGGGATGGACTGGGATGAACTGGGTTATACTGGGATGGACTGGGCGAGACTGGAGTGAGCATCCGGGGAGGTGGGAGCCAACTGGATCGCTACTGGTGAGTTACTGGGATATACTGGGATATACTGGGTTATACTGGGTTATACTGGGAGGGGTTTTGGAGTCATTGGGTTATACTGGTTTGTACTGGGAGAGCACTGGGAGGGGATTAAGAGTCATTGGGAGGCACTGGGTTATACTGGGAGGGACTGGGTTATACTGGGTTATACTGGGAGGGAACTGGGTTATACTGGGAAGCACTGGGTTATACTGGGAAGCACTGGGTTATACTGGGAGGGACTGGGATGGACTGGGTTATACTGGGAGGGAACTGGGTTATACTGGGAGGGGCTGGGAGCTCACTGGTTTGTACTGGGCAGGTCACTGCTGGTAACTGGTGGTCACCAGTGCGTGCTGGTCACTGCTGGTCACTGCTGGTCACTGGTGGCCACTGGTGGTCACTGGTGGTCACTGGTGGCCACTGGTGGTCACTGGTGGTCACTGGTGGTCACTGGTCATTGGTGGCCATCAGTGGTCACTGGTGGTCTCTGGTGGTCACTGGTGGTCACTGGTCATTGGTGGCCATCAGTGGTCACTGGTGGTCACTGGTGGTCACTGGTGGTCACTGGTCATTGGTGGCCATCAGTGGTCACTGGTGGTCTCTGGTGGTCACTGGTGGTCACTGGTCATTGGTGGCCATCAGTGGTCACTGGTGGTCACTGCTGGTCACTTGTGGTCACTGGTGGTCATTGTTGGTCATGGTGGTCACTGGTGGTCACTGGTGGTCACTGGTCATTGGTGGCCATCAGTGGTCACTGGTGGTCTCTGGTGGTCACTGGTGGTCACTGGTCATTGGTGGCCATCAGTGGTCACTGGTGGTCTCTGGTGGTCACTGGTGGTCACTGGTCATTGGTGGCCATCAGTGGTCACTGGTGGTCACTGCTGGTCACTTGTGGTCACTGGTGGTCATTGTTGGTCATGGTGGTCACTGGTGGTCATTGTTGGTCACTGGTGGTCACTTGTGGCCACTGGTGGCCACTGGTGGTCATTGAGGGTCATGGGTGGTCAGTGATGGTCACTGCTGGTCACTTGTGGTCACCGGTGGTCATTGATGGTCGTTGGTGGCCACTGGTGGTCATTGAGGGTCATTGGTGGTCATTGTTGGTCACTGCTGGTCACTGCTGGTCACTGGTCATTGGTGGCCACCAGTGGTCACTGGTGGTCACTTGTGGTCACTGGTGCTCATCCGTGGTCCCTGCTGGTCACTGTTGGTCACTGCTGGTTACTTCTGGTCCTTGCTGGTCATTGTTGGTCACTTCTGGTCACTCGTGGTTACTGCTGGTCACTGCTGGTGCCTGGTGGTCACTCATGGTCACTTGTGGTCACTGCTGGTCACTGATGGTGCCTGGTGGTCACTCGTGGTCACTCGTGGTCACTTGTGGTCACTGCTGGTCACTGCTGGTGCCTGGTGGTCACTCATGGTCACTTGTGGTCACTGCTGGTCACTGATGGTGCCTGGTGGTCACTCGTGGTCACTCGTGGTCACTCGTGGTCACTGCTGGTCACTGATGGTGCCTGGTGGTCACTCCTGGTCACTCGTGGTCACTCGTGGTCACTGTTGGTCACTGATGGTGCCTGGTGGTCACTCGTGGTCACTCGTGGTCACTCGTGGTCACTGCTGGTCACTGATGGTGCCTGGTGGTCACTCCTGGTCACTCGTGGTCACTCGTGGTCACTGCTGGTCACTGCTGGTGCCTGGTGGTCACTCATGGTGACTTGTGGTCACTCGTGGTCACTCGTGGTCGCTCTTCTCCGCAGGCCACAACGCCGATGACGTGGCCGAGACGGTGCTGATGAACTTCCTGCGCGGGGACGTGGCGCGGCTGCGGCGCGCGGCCAACGAGGCCACCCTGGCCACCAACCTCACCATGGCCACCACCGATGTCACCAACGAGGCCACCATGGCCACCACCAAGGCCACCGATGAGGCCACCCTGGCCACCAACCTCACCATGGCCACCAACCTCACCATGGCCACCAACCTCACCATGGCCACCAAGGACATCACCAACGAGGCCACCCTGGCCACCAACCTCACCATGGCCACCACCAAGGCCACCAGTGAGGCCACCATGACCACCAACCTTACCATGGCCACCAAGGACATCACCAACGAGGCCACCCTGGCCACCAACCTCACCATAGCCACCACCAACGTCACCGGTGAGGCCACCATGGCCACCAACCTCACCATGGCCACCAAGGACATCACCAACGAGGCCACCCTGGCCACCAACCTGACCATGGCCACCACCAAGGCCACCGATGAGGCCACCATGGCCACCAACCTGACCATGGCCACCAACCTCACCATGGCCTCCAATGTCACCAACGAGGCCACCATGACCACCAACCGGACCGTGGCCACCAGTGAGATCTTAGAAGCCACCAATGAGGTCACCGCAGTCAATGAGGCTGTTGTGGCCACCAACGAGGTCACTGTGGCCACCAACAGGACCACGGCCACCAATGAGGTCTCAGGGGCCACCAACGAGAACCCGACAAAACCCAATGAGAACCCAACGGAACCCAACAAGAACCCACCAAAGCCCAACGAGGAACCAACAGAGCTCAACCAGAACTCAACGAAACTCAATGAGAACCAAACGGATCTCGACGAGAACCCGACAAAACCCGACGAGAACTCAATGGAACCCAACGAGAACCCAACAAAACTCAATGAGGACGCGATGGAACCCAACAAGAACTCGGTGAAACCCAACGAGGACCCAACGGAACTCAACGAGAATTCAATGAAACCCAACAAGAACTCAATGGAACTCAATGAGAACTCAGTGAAACTCAATGAGAAATCAATGGAACCCAACAAGAACTCAACGGAACTCGATGAGAACTCAATGAAACTCAATGAGAAGTCAATGGAACCCAACGAGAACCCAACAAAAGTCAATGAGAACCCAACGGAACCCAACGAGAGCCCAACAAAACCCAATGAAAACTCGATGAAACTCAATGAGATCTCAACAAAACTCAACGAGAACTCAATGAAACTCGACGAGAACCCAATGGAACCCAACAAGAACTCAATGAAACCCAGCAAGAACCCCACGAAATCCAATGAAAACTCAATGAAATTCAATGAGCTCTCAACAAAACTCAACGAGAACCCAAAAGAACCCAACAAGAACTCAAAGAAACTCAACACGAACTCAACGAAACCCAACAAGAACCCAACGAAACCCAACAAAACCTCAGCGAAACCCGACGAGAACCCGACCCAGCCCTGGCCCACGGTGCCGCGGCTGAAGCCGCTGCGGCACGCGTCGCAGAAGGAGATCGTGCTCTACGCGCACTTCCTGGGGCTGCCCTACGCCAGCGCCGAGTGCCGGCACGCGCCGCTGGCGTTCCGCGGGCACCCGCGGGCGCTGCTGAAGGAGCTGGAGGCGGCGCGGCCGGCGGCGGCGGCGGCGCTGGCGCAC
The DNA here is from genome assembly GCF_028551555.1 of Melozone crissalis. Classification (NCBI taxonomy): domain Eukaryota; kingdom Metazoa; phylum Chordata; class Aves; order Passeriformes; family Passerellidae; genus Melozone; species Melozone crissalis. The sequence goes on along the minus strand of NW_026536297.1, from coordinate 28,673 downwards.
TCGGGGCGGCGGCTGGCGCTGGGCGCGGCGCCGGGCGCGGGGGCGGCGCCGGGGGCGTGCGGGCGCTGCGGGGCCGCGGCCAGCGCCGCGCTGTGCATGGCCTGCACCCTGCTGGGCGCGCTGGACCGGGGCCGGCCCCGGCTGGCGCTGGGCAAGAGGGGGGTCCGGGTGGCCGGGCAGGGGGGCGGTGGGCGCCAGGATGGGGTTGGTGGGCATCAAGGTGATGGGCAAGGGGTTGGTGGGCACCAGGGTGGGGTTGGTGGTCTTTGGGGTGGAGGTCAAGGAGGTTGTGGGTGTAGGAATGGTGGGCAGTGGGGTGGGCGTGGTGGGCAGTGGGGTGGTGGCGGTCAAGGGGTCAGTGGCCACGAGGATGAGGTTGGTGGTCACCAGGATGGAGTTGGTGGTCATCATGATGGGCTTGGTGGTCATTGGGGTGGTGGTCAAGGGCTCGGTGGTCACCATGATGGATGTGGTGGGCATCAGGATGGGCAGGGTGGTCTTTGGGGTAGCGGTCATCGGGGTGGTGGTCAAGGGGTTGGTGGCCATCAAGGTGATGGGCAAGGGGTTGGTGGGCACCAGGATGGGGTTGGTGGTCTTTGGGATGGAGGTCAAGGAGGTTGTGGGTGTAGGAATGGTGGGCACCAGGATGGACGTGGTGGGCATCAGGATGGGCTTGGTGGCCATTGGAGTGGTGGTCACCAAGATGGACGTGGTGGCCACCAAGATTGTGGTCAGTGGGTTGGTGGTCACCAGGATGGGCTTGGTGGTCAAGGGGGTTGTGGGTGCAGGAATGGCGGGCACCAGGATGGGGTTGGTGGTCATTGGACTGGTGATCAAGGGGTTGGTGGCCACCAGGGTGGACACGGTGGTCAAGGGGTCAGCGGTCATCAGGATGGAGATGGCGGTCATCAAGATTGTGGTCAAGGAGTCAGTGGTCATTGGGGTGGTGGTCAAGGGGCTGGTGGTCACCCAAGCATGGACGTTGAGAGTTGTGGTCAAGGGGTTGGCGGTCATCAGGATGGAGATGGTGATGGACATGGTGGGCAGTGGGGTGGTGGTCAAGGGGGTTGTGGCTGTAGGATTGGTGGCCACCAGGATGGAGTTGGTGGTCACCAGAGCAAGGACATTGAGGGTGGTGGTCAAGGGGTCAGTGGTCATCAGGATGGACGTGGTGGTCATTGGACTGGTGATCAAGGGGTTGGTGGTCACCAGGATGGACATAGTGGTCACTCAGATGTCCCCGTTGGTCACTCAGATGTCCCCGTTGGTCACTCAGATGTCCATGGTGGTCACTCAGATGTCCCCGTTGGTCACTCAGATGTCCCCGTTGGTCACTCAGATGTCCCTGTTGGTCACTCTGGCCACTCGCGGTCGGTGTCCAGCCCGGTGTCCGTGCTGCTCCAGGGCCGGGCTGTCCCTGGTGACCATGGTGGTCACTCAGATGTCCATGGTGGTCACTGTGGTCACTGTGGTCACCCTGGTGGTCACTCTGGTGGTCACTCGCGGTCGGTGTCCGGCCCGGTGTCCGTGCTGCTCCAGGGCCGGGCCGGGCTCTCGCAGCGGCGCCGCCTCAGCGCCTTCGGCCACGGCCGGAGGGACCCGGGGGGGACACGGGCGGGGCTGGGGGACATCTGGGACTTCTGAGGGGACACTGAGGGGACATTGGGGACATTGGGGACACTGAGGGGACATCTGGGACTTCTGAGGGGACACTGAGGGGACATCTGGGACTTCTGAGGGGACATTGGGGACACTGAGGGGACATCTGGGACTTCTGAGGGGACACTGAGGGGACATTGGGGACATTGGGGACACTGAGGGGACATCTGGGACTTCTGAGGGGACACTGAGGGGACATTGGGGACACTGAGGGGACATCTGGGACTTCTGAGGGGACACTGAGGGGACATTGGGGACACCTGAGACACACCTGGGGACATTGGGGACATCTGGGGGGACATTGGGGACACTGAGGGGACATCTGGGACTTCTGAGGGGACATTGGGGACACCTGAGACACACCTGGGGACATTGGGGACATCTGGGACTTCTGAGGGGACACTGAGGGGACATCTGGGACTTCTGAGGGGACACCGGGGACAGTGGGGACAGCTGGGACTTCTGAGGGGACACTGAGGGGACATTGGGGACACTGAGGAGACTTCTGAGGGGACATCTGGGACTTCTGAGGGGACACTGAGGGGACATCTGGGACTTCTGAGGGGACATTGGGGACATTGGGGACACTGAGGGGACATCTGGGAGTTCTGAGGGGACACACGGGGACAGTTTTGGTGTCCCTTGGGGACATTTTTGGGTCCCTGGGATGGTTTTTAGGACATTTGAGGGCTCTTGGGGACATTTTTGAGGGGTTTTGGGATTTTTTTGGGGACATTTTTGGTGGTTTTGGGACATTTTTCTGGGGACGTTTTGGGTTCCCGGGGATGGCGAAGGGGGCGTGGCCAGCGGGGTTTATGCAAATGAGCCGCTGCTTTGGGTGGGGGGTGTCTGTACAAACCAATAAAACGAAATGAATCCTTTAATTATGCAAATGAGGCTCATTTGTCAGCGGGGGCTCATTAACCAACCGGGGAGGGGCGAGTAATTATGCAAATTAAGGGAGTATTTACGGAAATTAACATGGCGGTTATGGAAATGAGGGGCGGCGAACGCGGAAGCGCGGCCGGGGCTATGCAAATGAGCGACATGCAAATGAGGTTCATGCAAATGAATCTGTGGGGGGGATAAGAGGCGTGGCTGAGTGTCCGTATATGGACAGAGCGGCGCTCCGCGGGCCAATCAGCGCGCGGGATGCAAATGAGGCGACGGGAAAGGGGGTGTGACGTCACTTCCGTCGCGCGCTGGGTGACGTCAGGGCAGCGATGATGGCGGCGCCGCGGGTGTCGCTGGGGGCGCTGAAGGAGCCGCTGGGGCTGAGCCGGGGCCTGCAGTGGGTGAGGGACGGGATGGGGGAACTGGGATGGACTGGGATATACTGGGAGGGACTGGGATGGACCGGGAGGGACTGGTTTGTACTGGGATCAAACTGGGATATACTGGGAGGGGATTGGGGGGGACTGGGAACGGAGCTGGGGGAACTGGTATATACTGGGATGCACTGGTTTATACTGGGAGGGGATTGGGAGGGACTGGTTTGTACTGGGATATACTGGGATATACTGGGAGGGAATTGGGATCAAACTGGGAGGGACTGGGATGGACTGGGAGAGGGGCTGAGGGGGACCGGGCTATACTGGTTTATACTGGGATATACTGGGAGGCACTGGGATGGACTGGGATCAAACTGGGATGGAGTGGGAGAGGACTGGGAGGGGGTTGGGATATACTGGGAGGGACTGGGATCAAACTGGGATATACTGGGAGGGACTGGGAAGGATTAGGGGGGACTGGGAGGGACTGGGAACGGAACTGGGGTATACTGGGATATACTGGTTTATACTGGGAGGGACTGGGAGGGGATTGGGGGGACTGGTTTGTACTGGGATAAGCTGGGAGGGGTTTGGGATCAAACTGGGATGGACTGATTTGTACTGGGAGGGGACTGGGAGGGGATTGGGGGGGACGGGGATAAACTGGGATGGACTGGGAGGGTTATAAAGGGTTGCTGGTTTATACTGGGATATACTGGGAGGCACTGGGAGGGACTGGGATGGACTGGGAGGGGATTGGGGGAACTGAGAGAGGGACTGAGGGGGACTGGGATATACTGGTTTATACTGGGAGGGGATTGGGGGGGACTGGGGGGGGTTTGGGGTTACTGGTTTATACTGGGATGTACTGGGAGGGGTTTGTGGGGGATTGGGATATACTGGGATATACTGGGAAGGACTGGGAGGGAGTTTGGGGTTACTGGTTTATACTGGGAGGGACTGGGATATACTGGGATAAACTGGGAGCGGTTTGGGGTTACTGGTTTATACTGGTTTGTACTGGGAGGGGATTGGGGGGGACTGGAAGTGGAACTGGGATATACTGGGAGGGACTGGGAGGGGTTAAACACGGGGTTACTGGGTTATACTGGGAGCACTGGGAGGGACTGGAAGGGGTTTGGGGTTACTGGTTTGTACTGGTTTGTACTGGGAGGGAACTGGGAGCGCAAATGGAGGAACTGGGACGGACTGGGAGCGACTGAAATTTTGACCTAAAAAAAATCTGAAATTTTCCTGAAATTTCCCCAAAGTTTCCCCGTTTTCATTCAAATCTTGGGCTCAGAAATCCCAGATTTTCCCCCTCAAATTTCCACTTTTTTATTAAATCTTGACCTCAAAAACCCCAATTTTTCCTCAAATCTTCGCCTCAAAAATCCCAAACTTTCCTCAAATTTTCCGATTTTTCACCAAATTTTGAGCCTTAAAATCCCGAATTTCCCCAATATTTCCCCAAAATTTCCCCATTTTTACCAAAATTTTGACCTCAAAACCCCCAAATTTTCCCAAGTTCCTTGTTTTTCCCGTTTTTTAAAATTTTCTCCAAAATTCTTAATTTTTTAATTAATTTTTCCCAAATTTCCTCATTTTTTCTGTGTTTTTTTCAATTTTTTCCCGAAATTCTTAATTTTTTAATTAATTTTCCTCAAATTTCCTATTTTTTCTGGGTTTTTTTAATTTTTCCCCAAAATTCTCAATTTTTCATATTAATTTTTCCCAAATTCCCTCATTTTTTCTGTGTTTTTTTAATTTTCTCCCAAAATTCTTAATTTTTTAATTAATTTTCCTCAAATTTCCTATTTTTTCTGGTTTTTTTTAATTTTTCCCCAAAATTCTCAATTTTTTAAATTAATTTTCCCCAAATTCCCCATTTTTTGCCTGTTTTATTTTTTTTAATTTTCCCCAAATTCCCCATTTTTCCCATGTTTTTATTTTATTTTTCCCCAAAATTCCTAATTTTTATTTAATTTTCCCCAAATTCCTCGTTTTTCCCGTTTTTTTTTTTTAATTTTCCCCAAAATTCTCAATTTTTTTACTAATTTTCCCCAAAATCGCCGTTTTTCCCCCCAGTTTTTCTCCATCTTCGCCTTCGCCACCTGCGGCGGCTTCGAGGGCTCCGTCACCTTCACGGTCACCTGCGCAGGGGGGGACAACGGGACCCAGGTGACAAACGTGACGGCCACCTACGGGTACCCCTTCAGGTGAGTCAGGGACACACCTGGGGACACACCTGGACAGGTGACACACCTGGGGACACCTAGGGACACACCTGGGACACTTCTAGGGACACTTCAGATACACTTGGGGACACCTGGGACACACCTGGACAGGTGACACAGGTGAGATGGGTGGGACAGATGAGGGACACACCTGGGACACACCTGGGGACACACCTGGGGACACCTGGACAGGTGAGGGACACACCTGGGGACACCTGGGACACACCTGGGGACACACCTGGACAGGTGACACAGGTGAGGGACACACCTGGGACACACCTGGGACACACCTGGGGACACCTGGGGACACCTGGACAGGTGAGGGACACACCTGGGGACACCTGGGGCACACCTGGGGACACCTGGGGACACCTGGACAGATCAAGGACACACCTGGGGACACCTCAGATACACCTGGACAGGTGAGTGACACACCTGGAGACACCTGGGGACACACCTGGACAGGTGACACAGGTGAGATGGGTGGGACAGGTGAGGGACACACCTGGGACACACCTGGGGACACCTGGGGACACCTGGGACACACCTGGGGACACCTGGACAGGTGAGTGACACACCTGGGGACACCTGGGACACACCTGGGACACACCTGGGACACACCTGGGGACACCTCAGATACACCTGGACAGGTGAGTGACGCACCTGGAGACACCTGGGGAGACACCTGGACAGGTGACACAGGTGAGATGGGTGGGACAGGTGAGGGACACACCTGGGGACACGCCTGGGACAGGTCAGGGTCACCTTCATGGTCACCTGCCCAGGTGGGGACAACGGGACACAGGTGACAAACGTGACGAGCACCTACGGGTACCCCTTCAGGTGAGTCAGGGACACACCTGGGACACACCTGGACAGGTGACACAGGTGAGATGGGTGGGACAGGTGAGGGACACACCTGGGGACACACCTGGGGACACCTGGGGCACACCTGGACAGGTGAGATGGCTGGGACACACATGGGGACACCTCAGATACACCTGGGGACACACCTGGGACACACCTGGACAGGTGAGGGACACACCTGGGGACACTTGAGAGACACCTGGGACACACCTGGACAGGTGACACAGGGGAGGGACACCTGGGGACAGATCTAGGGACACCTGGACAGGTGAGGGACACACCTGAGATAGGTGAGATGGGTGAGGGACACACCTGGGACACACCTGGGACACGTGTGATGGATGGGACAGGTGAGGGACACACCTGGGGACACCTGGAGACACCTGAGATACACCTGGACAGGTGAGGGACACACCTGGGACACACCTGGGGACACCTGGGACACACCTGGACAGGTGACACAGGTGAGGGACACACCTGGGGACAGATCTAGGGACACCTGGACAGGTGAGGGACACACCTGAGATAGGTGAGACACACCTGGGACGGGTGAGATGGGTGAGGGACACACCTGGGACACACCTGGGGACACCTGGACAGATCAGGGACACACCTGGGACACCTCAGATACACCGGGACAGGTGAGTGACACACCTGGGACACACCTGGGACAGGTGAGATGGGTGAGGGACACACCTGGGACAAACCTGGGGACACACCTGGACAGGTGAGATGGGTGGGACAGGTGAGGGACACACCTGGGACACACCTGGGGACACCTCAGATACACCTGGACAGGTGAGTGACACACCTGGGACATACTTGGACAGGTGACACAGGTGAGGGACACTTAAGGACACCCGGACAGATTAGGGACACACCTGGGGACACCTGAGATACACCTGGACAGGTGACACAGGTGAGGGACACACCTGGACAGGTGAGGAACGCACCTGGGGACAGCTGGGACAGGTGAGATGGGTGAGGGACACACCTGGGACACACCTGGGGACACCTGGGACACACCTGGGACACACCTGGGGCGGTGAGATGGGCGAGGGACACACCTGGGCCAGGTGACAATGGAAGGTGCAGCAGGTCCCAGGTGACTCCAGGTGTGACCACACCCCCCCAGGTGACCCCAGGTGTGCTCAGGTGTGTTCAGGTGATCCCAGGTGTGCTCAGTTGTGTCCAGGTCCTGCTCAGGTGTGCCCAGGTGTGCTCAGGTGTGCCCAGGTGTGCTCAGTTGTGTCCAGGTGTGCTCAGGTGTGCCCAGGTGTGCTCAGTTGTGTCCAGGTCCTGCTCAGGTGTGCCCAGGTGTGCTCGGGTGTGCCCAGGTGTGCTCAGGTGTGTTCAGGTGCGTCCAAGTAACCCTCAGGTGATCCCAGGTGTGCTCAGGTGACCTCAGATGTGTCCTGGCCCCCTTGGGTGAGCTCAGGTGACTCCAGGTCCCTCTCAGGTGTGCCCAGGTGTGCTCAGGTGTGCCCAGGTGTGCTCAGGTGACCTTCAGATGATTCCAGGTGACCCCAGGTGTGCCCAGGTTCCCCTCAGGTGCGCTCAGGTGTGCTCAGGTGATCTTAGATCCCCCTCAGGTGTGCCCACGTGTGCTCAGGTGACCCTCAGGTGATTCCAAGTGTGCCCAGGTATGTCCAGGTGAGCTCAGGTTCCCTTCAGGTAACCTCCAGGTGTGCCCAGGTGTTCTCAGGTGACCCTTGCTGACCCTCAGGTGACTCCAGGTGACCCCAGGTGACATTCAGGTGTGCCCAGGTGCGCTCAGGTGATCCCGGGTGTGCCCAGGTGTGCTCAGGTGTGCTCCTCTCCCCCCAGGTTGAACCAGGCCGTGTTCCAGCCCTCCCTGACTCACCTGTGCAACCACACCTGGCACAGGTGACCCTCAGGTGTGCCCAACCCTCCCAGGTCCCCCTCAGGTCTGCTCAGGTGTTCCTCAGGTGTGTCCAGGTGACCTTAGATCCCTCTCAGGTGACCTCCAGGTGATCCCAGGTGTGCTCAGGTGTGTCCAAGTAACTCTCAGGTGATCTCAGGTGTGCCCAGGTGTGCTCAGGTGACCCTTGCTGACCCTCAGGTGACCCCAGGTGACATCCAGGTGTGCTCAGGTGTGCCCAGGTGTGCTCAGATGACACCCAGGTGTGCTCAGGTGTGCTCAGGTGATCCCAGGTGTGCCCAGGTGTTTTCAGGTGATCTCAGGTGTGCCTGCGTGTGCCCAGGTGTGCTCAGGTGATCCCAGGTGTGCCCAGGTGTGCTCAGGTGTGCTCAGATGACATCCAGGTGTGCCCAGGTGTGCTCAGGTGATCCCAGGTGTGCCCAGGTGTGCTCAGGTGATCCCAGGTGTGCTCAGGTGTGCCCAGGTGTGCCCAGGTGTGCTCAGGTGATCCCAGGTGTGCTCAGGTGATCCCAGGTGTGCCCAGGTGTGCTCAGGTGATCTCAGGTGGGCTCAGATGACATCCAGGTGTGCCCAGGTGTGCCCAGGTGTTCTCAGGTGTTCTCAGGTGTGCTCAGGTGTTCTCAGGTGTGCTCAGGTGTGCTCCTCTCTCCCCCAGGTTGAACCAGGCCGTGTTCCAGCCGTCGCTGACTCACCTGTGCAACCACACCTGGCCGCGGGACGTTCACCTGGTCGGGGATTTCTCCTCGGCCGCGCGGTTCTTCGTGGGCGTGGCCGTGGGCGCCTTCCTGTACAGCCTGGGGGCGCTGGGGGTGTACCTGGGCTACCTGCACCTGTACAGGTGTGCGGGGTCACGGTTACCGCTCACGGTGAGTGTGAGTTACCTGTGCAGGTGTGAGTTACCTGTGCTGGGCTGTACCTGGGCTACCTGCACCTGTACAGGTGTGCGGGGTCACGGTTACCGCTCACGGTGAGTGTGAGTTACCTGTGCAGGTGTGAGTTACCTGTGCTGGGCTGTACCTGGGCTGCCTGCACCTGTACAGGTGTGCAGGGTCACGGTTACCGCTCACGGTGAGTGTGAGTTACCTGTGCAGGTGTGAGTTACCTGTGCTGGGCTGTACCTGGGCTGCCTGCACCTGTACAGGTGTGCGGGGTCACGGTTACCGCTCACGGTGAGTGTGAGTTACCTGTGCAGGTGTGAGTTACCTGTGCTGGGCTGTACCTGGGCTGCCTGCACCTGTACAGGTGTGCAGGGTCACGGTTACCGCTCACGGTGAGTGTGAGTTACCTGTGCAGGTGTGAGTTACCTGTGCTGGGCTGTACCTGGGCTACCTGCACCTGTACAGGTGTGCGGGGTCACGGTTACCGCTCACGGTGAGTGTGAGTTACCTGTGCAGGTGTGAGTTACCTGTGCTGGGCTGTACCTGGGCTGCCTGCACCTGTACAGGTGTGCGGGGTCACGGTTACCGCTCACGGTGAGTGTGAGTTACCTGTGCAGGTGTGATTTACCTGTGCTGGGCTGTACCTGGGCTGCCTGCACCTGTACAGGTGTGCGGGGTCACGGTTACCGCTCATGGTGAGTGACAGTTCACCTGTACAGGTGTGAGTTACCTGTGCTGGGCTGTACCTGGGCTGCCTGCACCTGTACAGGTGTGCGGGGTCACGGTTACCGCTCACGGTGAGTGTGAGTTACCTGTGCAGGTGTGAGTTACCTGTGCTGGGCTGTACCTGGGCTGCCTGCACCTGTACAGGTGTGCGGGGTCACGGCTACCGCTCACGGTGAGTGTGAGTTACCTGTGCAGGTGTGAGTTACCTGTGCTGGGCTGTACCTGGGCTGCCTGCACCTGTACAGGTGTGCGGGGTCACGGTTACCGCTCATGGTGAGTGACAGTTCACCTGTACAGGTGTGAGTTACCTGTGCTGGGCTGTACCTGGGCTGCCTGCACCTGTACAGGTGTGCGGGGTCACGGTTACCGCTCACGGTGAGTGTGAGTTACCTGTGCAGGTGTGAGTTACCTGTGCTGGGCTGTACCTGGGCTGCCTGCACCTGTACAGGTGTGCGGGGTCACGGTTACCGCTCATGGTGAGTGACAGTTCACCTGTACAGGTGTGAGTTACCTGTGCTGGGCTGTACCTGGGCTGCCTGCACCTGTACAGGTGTGCGGGGTCACGGTTACCGCTCACGGTGAGTGTGAGTTACCTGTGCAGGTGTGAGTTACCTGTGCTGGGCTGTACCTGGGCTGCCTGCACCTGTACAGGTGTGCGGGGTCACGGTTACCGCTCACGGTGAGTGTGAGTTACCTGTGCAGGTGTGAGTTACCTGTGCTGGGCTGTACCTGGGCTGCCTGCACCTGTACAGGTGTGCGGGGTCACGGTTACCGCTCACGGTGAGTGTGAGTTACCTGTGCAGGTGTGAGTTACCTGTGCTGGGCTGTACCTGGGCTGCCTGCACCTGTACAGGTGTGCGGGGTCACGGTTACCGCTCACGGTGAGTGTGAGTTACCTGTGCAGGTGTGATTTACCTGTGCTGGGCTGTACCTGGGCTGCCTGCACCTGTACAGGTGTGCGGGGTCACGGTTACCGCTCATGGTGAGTGACAGTTCACCTGTACAGGTGTGAGTTACCTGTGCTGGGCTGTACCTGGGCTGCCTGCACCTGTACAGGTGTGCGGGGTCACGGCTACCGCTCACGGTGAGTGTGAGTTACCTGTGCAGGTGTGAGTTACCTGTGCTGGGCTGTACCTGGGCTGCCTGCACCTGTACAGGTGTGCGGGGTCACGGCTACCGCTCACGGTGAGTGTGAGTTACCTGTGCAGGTGTGAGTTACCTGTACAGGTGTGTCAGGGTGTGAGTTACCTGTACAGGTGTGAGTTATCTGTACAGGTGTGTCAGGGTGCGATTTACCTGTACAGGTGTGAGGGGTCACGCATGCCCCTCATGGTGAGTGTGAATTACCTGTACAGGTGTGTCAGGGTGTGAGTTACCTGTACAGGTGTGAGTTACGTGTACAGGTGTGTCAGGGTGTGAGTTACCTGTACAGGTGTGAGTTACCTGTACAGGTGTGTCAGGGTGCGATTTACCTGTACAGGTGTGCGGGGTCACGCCTGCCCCTCATGGTGAGTGTGAATTACCTGTACAGGTGTGTCAGGGTGTGAGTTACCTGTACAGGTGTGAGTTACGTGTACAGGTGTGTCAGGGTGCAATTTACCTGTACGGGTGCGTCCGCATGCGATTTACCTGTACAGGAATTTTTTTAGGGAATTACGATGGAACTTTGACGTGAGTTTGGGGAACTTGTTTGGGATTTTTAGGAATTTTTATTAAGTTTAGGGAATGCTGAGAAAATTTTGGAGAATCTTGATGGAGTTTCAGCGGGATTTTGATGGAATTGGGGGACATTTTGATATAATTTTTAGGAATTTTGATGGAAATTGGGGAAATTTTGATGGAATTTTGAGCAGAATTCCCAAGTTTTGGTCCAAATTTTGGTGTTTCCGGGGGGATTTTGGGGTTCTGGGGCTGGAATTTTGGGAGGGTTTAACCCTTTGTGCTCCTTCTTTTTTTCTGCTGCCTCTGAAGGACCCCAGGTAAGTCAACCCCCAAAATTCCCTTTTTTTCTCTTAAAATTCCCTTTTTTTTTTTGTCTATTTTTGTGCCATTTCTTGTCCATTTTTTGGCAATTTTTTGTCCCATTTTTGGGCCAATTTTTATCCATTTTTGTGCCATTTTTTCTTCTATTTTTGTGTCGTTTTCCCCCCATTTTTGGGCTAATTTTTCTCTATTTTTGTGGCAATTTTGCTGTATTTTGGGGCCTTTTTTTCTGTATTTTGGGTTATTTTCTTTCCATTTTTGGGTCATTTTTTTCTGTATTTTGGGACATTTTTTCTCTATTTTTGGGTCATTTTCCCTTCATTTTTAGGTTCTTTCCCGCCGCTTTTGGGCCATTTTTCCTCCATTTTTAGGCCATTTTTTGGGCCATTTTCTCTCAATTTTTTTAGAATTTTTTAGAATTTTTTTCCATTTTTGCGTCATTTTTTCCCATTTTTTCCGCATTTTCCCCGTTTCCTGATTTTTTCTCCCCATTTTCCTCTCCAGTCCCTGCTGCTCTTGGCTCTTGTGGCCTCGCCCCTCCCCCACTGCCCCTCCCCCATTTCTGCTCCTTTTTTTCCCATTTTTTCACCGATTTTCCCCATTTTTTTTTCTTTTTTTCCCGTTTTTTCACAATATTTTTTATTTTTTCCCAATTCTTTAACATTTCTCCCCATTTCTCCCCCCAGGACCTGCTGCTCTCGGTGCTCTTGCTCTGGGCCTCCTGTGCCTGGGCCCCTCCCCCATTTGGGGTTCGTTCCCTCCCCATTTTTGGGTCATTTTCCCACCACTTTTGAGTCAATTTTTGTCCATTTTTGGGTCTTTGGGGTCATTTTGTTTCCATTTTTGGGGTCATTTTTCTCTCTATTTTTGGGCCAGTGTTTTGTTAATTTTTTGGCCATTTTTGTGCCATTTTTTCTCCAATTTTGGGCTATTTTTTCTCTCCATTTTTGTCTCTTTTTTTCCATTTTTGAGTCATTTTATTCTCGATTTTTGTGCCATTTTTTCTCTATTTTTGGGCAATTTTTTCTCCATTTCAGTGACATTTTTTAATCCATTTTTGGGTCATTTTCTCTCCATTTTTGAGTCATTTTTTTCTCCGTTTCTGTGCCATTTTTTCTCCATTTTGGACCATTTTCTTGCCTTTTTTTGGTCATTTTCCCACCATTTTTGGGCTATTTTTTTCCGCTTTCTGGGTCATTTTTGGGTCATTTTCCCCCATTTTCTTTCTCAATTTCTGTTCCCCTCCTCCACCCCCACTTCTGCCCCTCCCCCATTTCTGCTCCTTTTTCCGCCATTTTTTCTCCGTTTTTTCACTGATTTTCTCCGTTTTTTCACTGAATTTTCTCCATTTTTTCACTGATTTTCTCCATTTTTTTTGCATTCTTTCCCGGTTTTTCATGTTTTTTTAATTTTTTCCCATTTTCTCGGTTTTCTGCCCAGGACCTGCTGCTGTCGGGGCTGCTCTCGGTGCTCTGGCTCTGCGCCTCCTGTGCCTGGCCCAGGGCCTCGGCCACGTCCGCGGGGCGGCGACCGCGCCCCTCCCCCACTGCCCCGCCCCCGGCGGTGACGTCACCTGCGCGCGCACGGCGGCCACGCCCATGGGGGGCTGGGGCGTCCGTGGTGAGAAACAATGGGGAAACTGAGGCACAAAGGGGGCGGGGCCACGCTCATGGGGGGGCTGGGCGCGTCCGTGGTGAGAGAAATGGGGGGAAACTGAGGCACAGAGGGGGCGGGGCCACGCTCATGGGGGGCTGGGGGCATCCGTGGTGAGAAACCAGGGGGGAAACTGAGGCACAGAGAGGGCGGGGCCAAGCCATGCCCATGGGGGTAAACTGAGGCACAGAGGGGGTGGGGCCATGGCTGTGGGGGGGAAACTGAGGCACAGAGGGGGGCGGGGCTGGGGGGCGCGGCCACGCCCATGGGGGAAACTGAGGCACAGAGGGGGCGGGTGTGGGGACGGAGCTATGGCCATGGGGGAAACTGAGGCACAAAGGGGGCGGGGCCACGGCCGTGGGGGGGAAACTGAGGCACAATGGGGAAACCGACGCACAATGGGGGAAACTGAGGCACAGAGGGTGCGGGGCCACGGCCATGGGGGAAACTGAGGCACAGAGAGGGCAGGGCCACGGCCGTGCTGGGGAAACTGAGGCACAGAGGGGGTAGGGCAAGGGGTGGGGCATGGCCATGGGGGGGAAACTGAGGCACAGAGGGGGCGGGGCCACGGCCCTGGGGGAAATTGAGGCATGATTGGGGAAACTGAGGCATAATATGGAAAATGAGGCACGATGGGGAAACTGAGGCACGGGGAGGGAAAGGGGATTCGGCCATTTTGGGCAACACCGAGACCCCGTTGGGGGCGGGGCTTGGATGGAGACACCGACTGGGGGGAGGGGCTTATGGAGATGGGGGTGGGCTTATGGAGAAGGGGGCGGGGCTTGTAACCCTGGCCCCACCCCCACCCCCCGCGTCTCTTGCAGGCCTTCGGGTTCCTCAACCTCCTGCTCTGGGCCGGCGGCTCCTGGTTCGTCTACAAGGAGACCCCTCTGCACCGCCCGGCCCCGCCCCCCGAGCCGAGCCCCGCCCCCATGTGACCCCGCCCCTCCCCCACTCTTTTGTAGCTGTGCCAAGTTTGGGGGCGGGGCTAAAAAATGGGGGGTGGGGCCGGGAGCGGGGGGAGGGGCTTTGTGCAGTGAGCTGGGGTGGGGGGGAGGGGTGGGGGGGGTGACGTTGACCTTGGTGGGGTTTGGGTTGACCTTTGGGTGACCTCACTTGACCTTGGGTGGGCGTGGCCTTGACCTTGGGTTGGTCTCGGCCATGGGTTGGTTGGTCTTGACTTTGGGTTGGTTGGTGTTGATCTTGGGTTGATCTTGACTTTGGTCATGGGTTGGTCTTGACTTTGGGTTGATCTTCGGTTGGTCTTGACCTTGGTTTGGTTTACACCACGACTTGTCTTGACTTTGGGTTGATTTTGGCCGTGGGTTGGTCTTGACTTTGGGTTGGTCTTGACTTTAGGTTGGTCCTTCACCATGAGTTGGTCTTGACCTTGGGTTGGTCTCGATGTTGAGTTGGCCTTGGGTTAGTCCTGACTTTAGTTTGGTCTTGACCTTAGGTTGGTTTTGACTTTGGGTTGGTCTTGATGTTGAGTTGCTTGATGTTGACAGGAGTAGGTCTTGACTTTGGCCATGGGTTGGTCTTGACCTTGGGTTGGTCTGAACTTTGACATTGTCTTGACCGTTGGTTGGCCTTGACTTTGAGTTGACCTTGGATTGGTCTTCACCATGAGTTGGTCTTGACCTTGGGTTGGTTTTGGCCGTGGGTTGGTCTCGACTTCGGGTTGGTCTCGACTTCGGGTTGGTCTTGACCTTGGGTTGGTTTTTGGATTGGTCTCAACTTTGGGTTGGTCTTAACCTTGGGTTGATCTTGGCCATGGGTTGGTCTTGACCTTGGTTTGGTCTCGGTCATGGGTTGGTCGTTGGTTGGTCTTGGCCATGGGTGTATCTTGACACTGGGTTGGTGTTCAGTTTGAGTTGGTCTTGACTTTGGGTTGGTGTTGACCATGGGTTTGGCGTTGACTATGGGTTGGTCTTGGCGATTGGTTGGACTTGACTTTGGTTTGGTTTCGGCTTTGCGTTGGTCTTGGTCATGGGCTTGTGGATCTTGACTTTGAGTTGGTTGGTCTTGACCTTGGGTTTGGTCTTGACTTTGGGTTGGTCTTGACCTTGGGTTGGTTTTTAGGTTGTTTGGCCTTGAATTGATCTTGGCCATGGGTCAATCTTGACTGTAGGTTGGTCTTTGGGCTGGTCTTGATTTCCGGTTGGCTTTGGCCTTGGGTTGGCGTTGACCGTTTGTTGGTCTTGGCCATGGCTTGGCTGCTCTTCCCCTCACTGACCATTGGCCGGGTTTGGGTTGACCTTGGGCCGACCTTGACCTCGGTTTGGGTTGGTCTCACCTTCACCTTGGCCTTGCCCATGGGATGATTGATCTCGACTTCATCGACCATGGCTTGGCCTTCAGTTCCCCATTGGGAGACTTTGACCTCAACTTGACCTTGGGTTGGGTTGGTCTTGGGTCGGTGTTGACCAATGGTTGGTTGACCTTGACCTCACTGACCATTGGTTGGTTGAGCTTGACCATTGGATGCCGTTGGGTTGACCACTGGGTGACTTTGGCCTCTGCTGACCTTGGCTTGAGTTGGTGCTGACCATCGGTTGGTTGACCTTGACTTTGATGACCGTTGGTTGGTCATGGGTTGATCTTTGGGTGATTCTTGACCTCACTGACCATTGGTTGGCCTTGACTTGGCCATTGGTCAGTCTTGGCTTGACCATTGGTCAGTGTTGAGATCACCGTTGGGTTGGTCTTGGTGTAGAGCTGACCACTGGGTTGGTCCTGATCTTGAACTGACCGTTGGGTTGGTCTTGATGTCATTAATGGTTAATTGGGCTGACCACTGGGGTGGTCTTGACTTGCGATGACCATTGGGGTTGGTCTTGATCTTGAGATGACCATTGGGTTGGTCTTGAGATGACCATTGGGTTGGTTTTGCATTGACCATGGGGTTGGTCTTGCGTTGACCATTGGATTGGTCTTGACATTGACCATCGGTTGTCCGATCTTGACTCGCGTTGGTCGTTGGGTTGGTTTGGGCTTTGCTGACCATTGGTTGGGTTGACCAAGGGTTGGGTTGACCTTGAGTTGATTTTGGGTTGGGTTGATCTTGGCTGACTTTGGGTTGGTCGATCTTGGCTTGAATTGGATTGGGCTGGGTTGACTTTGAGTTGGGTTGGGTTGATCTGGGGTTGGGTTGGGTTGGGTTGACCTTGGTTGGGTTGGGTTGACCTCGGTTGGGTTGGATTGACCTTGTTTGGGTTGACCTTGAGTTTGATTGGGTTGGGTTGACTTTGAGTTGGGTCGGGTTGACCTTGGGTTAGGTTGGGTTTGTTTGGTTGATCTTGGCTTGAATTGGATTTGGTTTGGTTGGCTTTAAGTTGGGTTGGGTTGACCTTGATGGATGTTGGGTTGGGTTGAGTTGACTTTGAGTTTAGTTGAGTTAGGTGGGGTTGGTTGATCTCTAGGTTGGGTTGGGTTGACTTTGGATTGGGTTGGGTTGACCTTAGCTGACCTTGAGTAGATCTTGGCTTGAGTTGGGTTGGGTTGATTTTGAGTTGAGTTGGGTTGGGTTGGGTTGACCTTGGATCGGGTTGGGTTGGGTTTGGTTGACGTTGGGTTGGGTTGACCTTGGTGGACCTTGAGTTGATCTTGGCTTGAGGTTGGTTGGGTTGACTTTGAGTTGGGTTGGGTTGTGTTTGGTTGACCTTGGGTTGGGTTTGGTTGATCTTGGGTTTGGTGGACCTTTGGTTGGGTTGGGTTGGTTTGAGTTGGGTTGGGTCGACTTTGAGTAGAGTTGGGTTGGGTTTGGTTGACTTTGAGTTGGGTTGGGTGGACCTTGGATGACCTTTGGTTGGGTTTGGTTGACTTTGAGTTGAATTTGGTTGACCTTGGCTTGAATTTGATTGGGTTGGGTTTGGTTGACTTTGGTTGACCTTGACTTGGGTTGAGTTGTGTTGGGTTGATCTTAGGTTGGGTTTGGTTGACCTTGACTTGGATTGGGTTGACCTTAGGTTGGGTTTGGTTGGGTTGGGTTTGGTTGGGTTTGGTTGATGTTGGGTTGGGTTTGGTTGACGTTGGGTTGAGCTTGGTTGGGTTTGGTTGACCTTGACTTGGATTGGGTTGACCTTAGGTTGGGTTTGGTTGGGTTGGGTTGGGTTTGGTTGATGTTGAGTTGGGTTGGGTTGATCTTGGCTTGGATTGGGTTTGGTTGACATTGAGTTGACCTTGGTTGACGTTAGGTTGGGTTTCGTTGACTTTGGGTTGAGTTGGGTTGACCTTGGTTGGGTTGGGTTGACCTTGGTTGATGTTGGGTTGGGTTTGGTTGACATTGGGTTGGGTTTGGTTGGTGTTGGGTTGGGTTTGGTTGGCGTTGGGTTGGGTTGGGTTAATCTTGGTTGAGTTGGGTTGACTTTGGGTTGGGTTGGGTTGACTTTGGTTGACTTTGGTTGACGTTGGGTTGGGTTTCGTTGGGTTGATTTTCTCTGACCTTCGCTTGACCCCGCTCGGGATCCGCGGCCCCTCATTGGCCCCACCCCCTGTGCCCTCCTCCCATTGGCTCCTCCCCCTTGGTGGGCGTGGCCAAACACTCCGGGCTCCCCTCCCCCTCCCCTCCGCAAGTGCCTCAATAAACGAAATTCTGGGAAATGGGCCCCAAAATCGCCCCAAAATCGCCTTAAAATGGCCCCAAAATGGCCCTTGGGGACATCGGGGGGGGATTGGGGACACCAGGGACGGAGCCGAGGCCGCGTTTGCCCCAAATTTATTGGTTCTGACCCCAAATCCGCGTCCCCTCCGTCACCGCCCGCGGGTGGCACCGGGGTGGCCCTGGTGGCACCAAGGTGGCACCAAGGTGGCCCTGATGGCACTGAGATGGCCATGGTGGCACCAAGGTGGCCCTGGTGGCACCAGGGTGACCCAAATGTGTCCCGGGTCCCATCACCGTGTCCCTTGTCCCACCCTGTGGTGGCCCAGCTCCCATGTGCCCACAATGTCCCCAGAGTGTCCCCGTGCCACCACCGCGTCCCCAAGGTGTCCCCAAGGTGTGCCCAAGGTGTCAGCTCCTCTCCATGGTCTCCACGATCCATGGTGTGAACCTGCAGACCTTGGTGTGACCCATGTCCATGTCCCCACATTATCCCCGTGTCCCAAGGCTGTCCCCACGATATCTCCATGATGTCCCCATGTCCCCAAGGTGTCCCCAAGGTGTCCCCAGGGTGTCAGTTCCTCTCCATGGTCTCCACGATCCATGGTGTGCCTGCAGACCTTGGTGTGACCCATGTCCATGTCCCCATGATATCTCCACGTTATCCCCATGATGTCACCGTGTCCCCCATGATGTCCCCATGTCCCCAAGGTGTCCCCAAGGTGTCCCCAGGTCAGTTCCTCTCCATGGTCTCCACAATCCATGGTGTGAACCTGCAGACCTTGGTGTAGACGCCGGGGTGGCCGGGCAGGGCGCAGGTCTGCAGCCCCCAGGACACGACGCCCTGCAGGGTCCCATTGCAGGACAGGGGACCCCCGGAGTCACCCTGGGGACACGCCGGGGTCAAAGGTCACGCTGGGGTCACTCGGGGTCATTTGGGGGATTGTTTGGGGATTTTTGGGGATTTTTTGGGGATTTTGGGGTTTTTTTATTTTAATTTTTGGGGATTTGGGGGCTTGTGGTCACTCAAGGGTCGTTCAGGGATCACTCGGGGGTCAGAGGGTGGATTTTGGGCAGATTTTGGTCATATTTGGGGCGGATTTGGGGTGGATTTGGGCTGGATTTGGGCTGGATTTGGGGCAGATTTTGGGCAGCTATGGGGTGTATGTGGGGCAGATTTGGGGTGGATTTGGGCTGGATTTGGGGCACATTTAGGGTGTGTTTGGGGCGTATTTGGGGCACATTTTGGGCAGCTTTGGGGTGTATTTGGGGTGTATTTGGGGCAGATTTGGGATGTATTTGGGGTGTATTTGAGGTGTATTTGGGGTGTATTTTGGGCGGATTTGGGGCACATTTTGGGTGTATTTGGGGTGTATTTGGGGCAGATTTAGGGTGTATTTTGGGCACATTTTGGGAAGCTTTGTGGTGTATTTGGGGCAGATTTGGGGTGTATTTGAGGTGTATTTGGGGTGTGTTTGGGGCAGATTTTGGGCAGCTTTGGGGTGTATTTGGGGTGTATTTTGGGCACATTTTGGGTGTATTTGGGGTGTATTTAGGCCAGATTTGGGGTGTATTTTGGGCACATTTTAGGTGTATTTGGGGTGTATTTTGGGCACATTTTGGGTGTATTTGGGGGCATATTCGGGGTGTATTTTGGGCACATTTTGGGTGTGTTTGGGGCATATTCGGGGTGTATTTTGGGCACATTTTGGGCAGCTTTGGGGCGTATTTTGGGTGTATTTAGGCCAGCTTTGGGGTGTATTTTGGGCACATTTGGGGTGTATTTGGGGTGTATTTTGGGCACATTTTGGGCAGCTTTGGGGTGTATTTTGGGTGTATTTAGGCCAGCTTTGGGGTGTATTTTGGGCACATTTTGGGTGTGTTTGGGGTGTGTTTGCACCGACCTGGCAGGAGTCGACGCGGCGGTTGCTGACGCCGGCGCAGAGCATGCTGGGCGTGATGCGCCGCGGGTACGCCCGGCGGCAGGCGGCGTCCGACAGCAGCTGCACGTAGGCGCACATCAGCCGCTCCGGGAGCGTCACTGCGGGGTACTCACGGGTTACTCACGGGTTACTCACGGGTTACTCACGGGTTACTCACTGGTTACTCATGGGGTTAGTCATGGGGTTAGGGGTTACTCGGGGATCAGCCGCTCCAGGAGCGTCACTGTGGGGGTAGTCACAGGTTACTCACGGGTTACTCACACGTTAATCACGGGTTACTTGGGTTACTCACAGGTTACTCATGGGGTTAGTCAGGGGGTTAGTCATAGGTTACTTGGGGATCAGCCGCTCCGGGAGCGTCACTGCGGGGATACTCACAGGTTACTCACTGGTTACTCACTGGTTACTCGAGTTACTCACAGGTTACTCATGGGGTTAGTCATGGGGTTAGTCAGGGGTTACTCGGGGCTCAGCCGCTCCAGGAGCGTCACTGCGGGGGTACTCACAGTTTACTCACAGGTTACTCACTGGTTACTCACAGGTTAGTCATGGGGTTACTCAGGGGTTACTCGGGGATCAGCCGCTCCAGGAGCGTCACTGCGGGGATACTCAGGGGTTACTCACGGGTTACTCATAGGTTACTCGCAGGTTATTAATGGGGCTAATCAGGGGGTTAGTCAGGGGTTACTCGGGGATCAGCCGCTCCGGGAGCGTCACTGCGGGGATACTCAGGGGTTACTTACGGGTTACTCATAGGTTACTCACAGGTTAGTCATGGGGTTAGTCAGGGGTTACTCGGGGATCAGCCACTCCGGGAGCGTCACTGCGGGGATACTCAGGGGTTACTCATGGGTTACTCACAGGTTACTCAGGGGTTACTCAGGGGGTTACTCATGGGTTAGTCATTATCAGTTAGTCAGATTCCTCCAATTTCACCCCAAATCAATGTCACACATTGTCACACGTGGTGTCACTGACCCTGCGGAGTGGTGACGGTGCCCCAGCCGGACAGCAGGCAGGACTGCCCGGGCTGGCCGCACTCTCGGGGCAGCGGCAGCGGCCGCACGCTCCGGCCGATGGTGACCCCAGATTCCCTCAAATTCACCCCAAATCAGTGTCACTGACCCTGTGGAGTGGTGACGGTCCCCCAGCCGGACAGCAGGCAGGACTGCCCGGGCCGGCCGCACTCTCGGGGCAGCGGCAGCGGCCGCACGCTCCGGCCGATGGTGACCCCACATTCCCCCCAAATTCACCCCAAATCAATGTCACACATTGTCACACGTGGTGTCACTGACCCTGCGGAGTGGTGACGGTGCCCCAGCCGGACAGCAGGCAGGACTGCCCGGGCCGGCTGCACTCTCGGGGCAGCGGCAGCGGCCGCACGCTCCGGCCGATGGTGACCCCAAATTCCCTCAAATTCACCCCAAATCAGTGTCACTGACCCTGTGGAGTGGTGACGGTGCCCCAGCCGGACAGCAGGCAGGACTGCCCGGGCTGGCCGCACTCTCGGGGCAGCGGCAGCGGCCGCACGCTCCGGCCGATGGTGACCCCACATTCCCCCAATTTCACCCCAATTTTTCTCCCAGTTTCACCCCAAATTCCCCCAATTTCACCCCAAATCAGTGTCACTGACCCTGCGGAGTGGTGACGGTGCCCCAGCCGGACAGCAGGCAGGACTGCCCGGGCCGGCCGCACTCTCGGGGCAGCGGCAGCGGCCGCACGCTCCGGCCGATGGTGACCCCAGGGAGCCCCAAATTCCCCCAAATTCACCCCAAATCAATGTCACACATTGTCACACGTGGTGTCACTGACCCTGCGGAGTGGTGACGGTCCCCCAGCCGGACAGCAGGCAGGACTGCCCGGGCTGGCCGCAGGCCCGGGGCAGGGGCAGCGGCCGCACGCTCCGGCCGATGGTGACCCCAGGGAGCCCCAAATTCCCCAGTTTCACCCCAATTTTTCTCCCAGTTTCACCCCAAATTCCCCCAATTTCACCCCAAATCAGTGTCACTGACCCTGCGGAGTGGTGACGGTGCCCCAGCCGGACAGCAGGCAGGACTGCCCGGGCTGGCCGCAGGCCCGGGGCAGCGGCAGCGGCCGCACGCTCCGGCCGATGGCCGCCGGCCGGTCCAGCCGCAGCAGGGCCAGGTCCGAGTCCAGCGAGACGGGGTCGAAGCGGGGGTGGGGCAGCGCCAGCGTCACCCGGCGCTCCTGCTCCGTCCCCTCGCGCCGCCGCAGGTCGTCCTCGCCCAGCCGGACGCGCAGGCCCCTGGGGACATTGGGGACAGCGAGGGGACGGCGGGAAAATTGGGGAGAATTGGGGATAATCGGGGGAAACGGGATTTGGGGACATGGGGGACATTGCAGGGGTTGGGGACATTGGGGACGTTGGGGATATCGGGGACATTGGGATATTGGGGACTTTGGGGGGACATTGGGGACATTGAGGGGGATCGGGGACATTGGGGATTTGGGACATCGGGGACATCGGTGCTGTTGTGATCCTCGGGGGGACCTTGGGGACATTGGCATACGGTGGCATCGGGGATGCTGGGGACACGGGGGATGGGGACATTAGGGAGTCAAACGGTGTCACCACGGGCTGTCCCCCGTCCCTGTCATTGTCCCCAGGGTGTGTCCCCGTGTCACTGTGGGATGTCCCCAGGGATGTCCCCAGTGTCACCTCCTGACACAGTGTGGCACCATCAGCACCCACTGGGGCCGCAGTTGTCCCTGTCACTGTCACTGTCAGCTGTCCCCTGTCCCTGCCACTGTGCCCGTGGTGTGTCCCCTGTCCCCTGTCACTGTCCCCAGTGTCCCCAGCGTCACCTCCTGACGCAGTGTGCCGCCATCAGCACCCACAGCGGTGCCACCAGGACACTCCCACAGCCGTCACTGTCACTGTGAGCTGTCCCCTGTCACTGTCACTGTCCCCAGGGTATATCCCCCATCCCCAAGGGATGTCATTGTCCCCAGGGATGTCCCCAATGTCCCCAGTGTCACCTCCTGACGCAGCGTGCCGCCGTCAGCACCCACGCCGGTGCCACCAGCACGCCCCGGAGCGCAGGGGCCATAGAGCACTGTCACTGTCCCTGTCACTGTCACTGTCACTGTGACCTGCCCCTGTCCCCAAGGGCTGTCCCCAGTCACTGTGAGGTGTCCCAAGGGATGTCCCCAATGTCCCCAGTGTCAGCTCCTGACGCAGTGTGCCGCCGTCGGCACCCACAGTGGTGCCACCAGCGCCCCCCCACAGCTGTCACTGTCCCCAAGGGCTGTCCCTGGGCACTATGGGATGTCCCCAATGTCCCCAATGTCCCCAGTGTCACCTCCTGACGCAGTGTGCCGCCGTCAGCACCCACATCGGTGCCACCAGCGCCCCCCCACACCGCAATGGGCCATAGAGCACTGTCACTGTCACTGTCCCCATGGTGTGTCCCATGTCCCCAAGGTGTGTCACTGTCACCTCCTGACGCAGTGTGCCGCCGTCAGCACCCACATCGGTGCCACCAGCGCCCCCACACCGCAATGGGCCATAGAGCACTGTCACTGTCACTGTCCCCAATGTCACTGTCCCCATGGTGTGTCCCATGTCCCCAAGGTGTGTCACTGTCACCTCCTGACGCAGTGTGCCGCCGTCAGCACCCACATCGGTGCCACCAGCACCCCCCTGCAGCGCAGGGGCCATAGAGCACTGTCACTGTCACTGTCACTGTCACTGTCCCCAGGGTGTGTCCCCCATCCCCAGGGTGTGTCCCATGTCCCCAATGTCCCCAGTGTCACCTCCTGACGCAGTGTGCCGCCGTCAGCACCCACATCGGTGCCACCAGCACGCCCCCACACCGCAATGGGCCGTAGACCAGCGCCTGCCAGGGCTGGGACAGGGGCACGCACGGGTACCCCCCCGATGATCCGGTCCTCGTCACCGTCCGGGGACAGCGGCACGCAGGCGCCACCCGCGGCGTCACCCTCGGCGCGCTGGCCCTGGGGACACGGCGGCGGCTGGCACACGGTGGCACCTGCGGGGACAAAGGGACACAAAGGGACAGTGAGGGCACACGGTGGCACCTGCGGGGACAAAGGGACACAGAGGGACAGTGTGGGCACACGGTGGCACCTGTGGGGGACAAAGGGACACAAAGGGACAGTGAGGGCACACGGTGGCACCTGCGGGGACAAAGGGACACAGAGGGACAGTGAAGGGACACAGAGGGACAGTGTGGGCACACGGTGGCACCTGCGG
Organism: Melozone crissalis; assembly: GCF_028551555.1. Classification (NCBI taxonomy): domain Eukaryota; kingdom Metazoa; phylum Chordata; class Aves; order Passeriformes; family Passerellidae; genus Melozone; species Melozone crissalis. The sequence continues at coordinate 4,716 of NW_026536297.1, read as the reverse complement.
GGACAAAGGGACACAAAGGGACAGTGAGGGACAAAGGGACAATGAGGGGACAATGGTGGCTGGCACACGGTGGCACCTGTGGGGACAAAGGGACACAAAGGGACAGTGTGGGCACACGGTGGCACCTGCGGGGACAAAGGGACACAAAGGGACAGTGAGGGCACACGGTGGCACCTGTGGGGACAAAGGGACAGTGAGGGCACTCGGTGGCACCTGCGGGGACAAAGGGACAATGAGGGACAAAGGGACACAAAGGGACACAAAGGGACAGTGAGGGCACACGGTGGCACCTGCGGGGGCAAAGGGACATGAAGGGACAATGTGGGGACACAGTGGGGACACGATGGCACCTGCAGGGACCAAGGGACAATGAGGGGACAAAGGGACCATGAGGGGACAATGTGGGGACACTGCAGCGGCTGGGACACGGTGGCACCTGTGGGGACAAAGGGACAATGAGGGACAAAGGGACAGTGTGGGGACAATGGCGGTGGCTGGCACGCAGGTGGCACCTGCGGGGACAAAAGGACCATGAGGGGACAATGTGGGGACACTGCAGCGGCTGGGACACCGTGGCACCTGCAGGGACAAAGGGACAATGAGGGACAAAGGGACAATGTGGGGACAATGGAGGTGGTTGGCACACGGTGGCACCCGCGGGGACAAAGGGACAATGGGGGTGGTGGCTTTGTGGGGGTGGTGGCAGCAGGAGTTGTGCCTGATTGTCACCTGGGCCACCAGGGGTGGCACCCTCATGGGGACAGCAGGTGTGGCACCTTTATGGGGACAGTGCCACCAGGAGTGGCACCTGAACCACGGGGACAGTGCCACCAGGAATGTCACCTCGTGGGGACAGCAGGTGTGGCACCTTTATGGGAACACGTGTGTCACCTCCATGGGGACATGGGGACACGTGTGTCACCTCCATGGGGACAGCAGGTGTGGCACCTCCATGGGGACACGTGTCACCTCCATGGGGACAGCAGGACTGGCACCTTCACGGGGACATGAGGACACGCGTGTCACTTCACGGGGACAGCAGGTGTGGCACCTCCATGGGGACAGTGCCACCAGGAGTGGCACCTGAGCCACCAGGTGTGGCACCTTCACGGGGACATAGGGACACGTGTGTCACCTCCATGGGGACAGTGCCACCACCCGGATTATCCGCTGGGCCACCAGGTGTGGCACCTTCACGGGGACATGGGGACACGTGTGTCACCTCCATGGGGACAATTCCACCCGGAGTGTCACTTCGGCCACCAAGTGTCACCAGACGTGGCATCTTCATGGGCACAGTGCCACCAGGAGTGTCACCTGGGCCACCAGCCGGGTGTGGCACCTTTATGGGGACAAGAGTGTCACCTCACGGGGACAGCAGGTGCGGCACCTGCACGGGGACAGTGCCACCAGGATTGTCCCCTGGGCCACCCGGTGTGACACTTCCATGGGGACAACAGGGGTGGCACCTCCATGGGGACATGGGGGACACGCGTGTCACCTCCATGGGGACAGCAGGAGTGGCACCTCCATGGGGACAGTGCCACCCAGAGTGTCACCTCCATGGGGACATGGGGACACGTGTGTCACCTCCATGGGGACAGTGCCACCCAGAGTGTCACCTCCATGGGGACATGGGGACACGTGTGTCACCTCCATGGGGACAGTGCCACCCAGAGTGTCACCTCCATGGGGACATGGGGACACGTGTGTCACCTCCATGGGGACAGTGCCACCCAGAGTGTCCCCTGGGCCACCTGGATTGTCCCCTGGGCCACCCGTGGTGGCGCCTTCACAGAGACATGAGGACAAGTGTGTCACTTCATGGGGACACGTGTGGCACCTCCATGGGGACAGTGCCACCAGGATTGTCACCTGGGCCACCAGGTGTGGCGCCTCGGTGGGGACACGTGTGTCACCTCGCGGGGACAGCAGGACCGGCACCTTCCCCGGGCCACCAGGTGTGACAAATCTGTGGGGACAGCAGGTGTGTCACCTTTATGGGGACAGTGCCACCGGGAGTGCCACCTCCTTGGGGACAGCAGGTGTGTCACCTTTATGGGGACAGTGCCACCGGGAGTGCCACCTCCTTGGGGACAGCAGGTGTGGCACCTCCATGGGGACAGTGCCACCAGGATTGTCACCTGGGCCACCAGGTGTGGCCAATTTATGGGGACAGCAGGAGTGGCACCTCCATGGGGACAAGGGGACACGTGTGGCACCTCCATGGGGACACCAGGCGTGTCCCTTGGGCCACCGGGGGTGGGGACAATGCCACCAGGAGCGTCCACAGGTGTCCCCAGGTGTCCCCAGATTGACTCCAAATGTCCCCAAAATGTCCCCAGAATGTCCCCAAATGTCCCCAAACATTGACAAAATGTCCCCAAAATGTCCCCAGAATGACACCAAATGTCCCCCAACATTCACAAAATGTCCTCAGGTGTCCCCAAATTGACTCTAAATTGACTCCAAAGTCCCCAAAATGTCCCTGAATATCCCTAAAATGACATCAAATGTCCCCAAACGTTCACAAAATGTCCCCAGGTGTCCGCAAAATGTCCCCAAATTGACTCCAAATGTCCCCAAAATGTCCTTGAACGCCCCCAAAATGTCCCTGAATATCCCCAAAATGACACCAAATGTCCCCAAACATTCACAAAATGTCCCCAGGTGTCCCCAGGTGTCCCCAAATTGACTCCAAAGTCCCCAAAATATCCCCAAAATGTCCCCAAAATGTCCCCAAATTGACTCTAAATTGACTCCAAAGTCCCCAAAATGTCCCCAAACATTCACAAAATGTCCCCCAGCTGTCACCAGCTGTCCCCAGGTGTCCCCAAATTGACTCCAAAGTCCCCAAAACGTCCCCAAACTATGCCAAAAATGTCCCCAAATTGACTCCAAATGTCCCCAAACATTCACAAAATGTCCCCAGGTGTCCCCAAAATGTCCCCACATTGACTCTAAATTGACTCCAAAGTCCCCCCCAAATGTCCCCAAAATGTCCCCAAACATGCACAAAATGTCCCCAGGTGTCCCCAAATGTCCCCAAAATGTCCCCAAATTGACTCCAAATTGACTCCAAAGTCCCCCCCAAATGTCCCCAAAATGTCCCCAAACATGCACAAAATGTCCCCAGGTGTCCCCCAATGTCCCCAAAATGTCCCCAAATTGACTCCAAATTGACTCCAAAGTCCCCCAAATGTCCCCAAAATGTCCCCAAACATGCACAAAATGTCCCCAGGTGTCCCCAAATGTCCCCAAAATGTCCCCAAATTGACTCCAAATTGACTCCAAAGTCCCCCAAATGTCCCCAAAATGTCCCCAGGTGTCCCCAGGTGTCCCCAGGTACCTGAGAGCAGCAGCAGCAGCAGCAGCAGCGGCTCCACGGCCCTGAGGGGACACGGAGGGGACACGGTGACCCGGCTGCCCCTCCCCCACGGCCTGGCCCCTCCCCCTCCTTTTTTTTCCCCCATTTTCCCGCAATTTTTCCCCAATTCCCCCCCATTTTCCCATTCCCCCCCATTCCCTCATATTCCCCGTTTCCCCACATTTCCCATTTCCCCCATATTTCCCCCCATATTTCCCCCTAATTCTTCCATTTCCATTTCCCATTTCCCCATTATTTCCCCCATTTTCGTTCCCCATATTTCTCCCACATTTCCCCCCATTTCCATCCCCCATTTCCCTCCGATTCCCCCATTCCCCCCCATATTTCCATTTCCCCCACCCCCCATTTCCCACCCATATTTCCCCCCATATTTCCCCCCAATTTCCCCCACATTCCCCCCAATTCCCCCCATATTTCCCATTTCCCCCACTCCTCATTTCCCCCATATTTCCCCCACATTTCCCACATTTCCATGTCCCACATTTCCCCCACATTTCCCCCACATTTCCCATTCCCCCACTCTTCATTTCCCCCATTTCCATTTCCCACATTTCCCCCACATTTCCCCCATTTCCATTCCCCCCCATATTTCCCCCATATTTCCATTCCCCATTTCCCCCCACATTTCCCCCATTTCCATTCCTCACATTTCTCATTTCCATCCCCCATATTCCCCCCATACTCCTACCATGCCCCCCCACATTTCCCCCATATTTCCCCCATATTTCCATTTCCCCCACCCCCCATTTCCCACCCATATTTCCCCCATATTTCCCCCATTTCCATTCCCCATATTTCCCCATATTTCCCCCATTTCCATTCCCCCGTATTTCCCCCCATATTTCCCCCATTTCCATCCCCCAATTTCCCATTTCCCCCCATATTTCCCCCATTTCCCATTCCCCATTTCCTGTTCCCCCCATTTCCAGTCCCCATGTTTCCCCCATATCCGTGCCCTATATTTTCCCCATTTTCATTCCCCATTCCCCCCATATTTCCATTTCACATTTCCCCCATATTTCCCCCATTTCCATTTCCATTTCCCCCATTTCCATTCCCCATTTCCCCCCCATATCCCCCCCATATTTCCATTTCCATTTCCCCCCATTTCCATTCCCCATTCCCCCCCCATTTCCCCCCTATTTTCCCCATTTCATTCTCCATATTTCCCCCATATTTCCTCCATTTCCATTCCCCCATATTTCCCCCAATTTCTTCCATATTTCCCCCCCACATTTCCCCCATTTCCATTTCCCATATTCCCCCCATATTTTCCCCATTTCCATCCCCCATTTCCCCCCATATTTCCCCCATATTTCCCCCATTTC